>NC_063173.1:60517961-60569996 GCF_023159225.1 Perognathus longimembris pacificus | reverse complement strand
TTCCAAAGCAAAGCGGGATTTTTAGGGAGCCTCAGCAGACATTTCCCCAGGGCCAGGATGGGGGGGTGGGGGGGGTCCCCTGGTGTCTGAGGCCGCTCCACACACTAGGCCGGGAACCCTGGGCCACAGACGGGCGGGGGGGGGGAGGGGGGGCCCACCTCGTGCCCTAAGCCTCTGGGTTTGGGGGGCTCTGGGGGCCACCTGCCCCTGGCCACCTGAAAGGCGCTGGGCGGGGAGGCGGCCGGGCCCTTGGAACGCTGGCGGGCGGCGGGCGGGAGTTGGAATTCATTAATGTCCTCCGCCCTGAAACAATGCGGTTTTTATCAATGAACCCAGACGCCTTTCACAGCCCACAAGGCTTTCAAAGAGTTCAAGGGCAGAGGTTTGCGCGGCTGGGGGAGCCTTTGAAGGCTGGGGCTCCCCTCCCCTCGGGGGCTGCCATGCTGTATCTGCTCTGCCCAGAGGCCTGAGAGTGTGGGGGCCCTTCCTTTGTCCCCAGAGGAGGCGCAGGGGGGCAGAGGAGGCGCGGGGGGGCAGAGGAGGCGCAGGGGGGCAGAGGAGGCGCAGGGGCGCAGAGGAGGGCGCGGGGGGGGGGGCACAGGAGGCACAGGGGGGCAGAGGAGGCCCAGGGGGGCAGAGGAGGCGCAGGGGGGCAGAGGAGGCACGGGGGGGGGCACAGGAGGCGCGGGGGGGCAGAGGAGGCGCAGGGGGGCAGAGGAGGCGCGGGGGGGCAGAGGAGGCGCGGGGGGGCAGAGGAGGCGCAGGGGGGCAGAGGAGGCGCGGGGGGGGGGCACAGGAGGCGCAGGGGCTCCGCTGTGGCACCGAGGGATTCGTCAGAGATCGAGCCGGGAGTGGAGGCACAGCGGCCTCTCCACACCGCCGGAGGGGCCCCCCGGGACCCGGGACCCCGCGCGTGCGCCGGGGTGTCCCCGAATTCCCCACGAGATGACGGCGACATTAAATTCCCTTCAGAAAGGAAGGAGGGAGTATGGAGAGAGGAAGGAAAGGAGGACGGAAGGGAGGGAAGGAGGGAGAGAGGAAGGAGGAGGGAGGGAGGGAGGGAGGGAGGGAGGAAGGAAGGAAGGAAGGAAGGAAGGAAGGAAGGAAGGAAGGAAGGAAGGAAGGAAGGAAGGGGAAAGGAGGAAGGAAGGGAGGGAGGGAGGGAGGATGTGAAGAGGAGGGAGGGAGGCAAGAAAGGGAAGGAAGGAGGGGGGAGAAATGGAAGGAAGGAGGAGATAGAGATGGTGAGAGGGAGGGGAGGAGGGAGGGGAGGGGAGGGAGGGAAGGAGGGAGGGAGAACTCAGTCACTCGTAGCCCAGCAGCCAATCAGTTCTGCACACAGGCAGGGAGGCCCCAGGACTGGAGGGGACACACGGCAGACACTAGGATCGTGGGTCGGAGTGCATCCCCATCCCCGCACGGTGACCCCCTCCGTGGCCTCCCCACGGTGACCCCCTCCGTGGCCTCCCCACCAACGCCACCTCCCCCACGGTGGCTCCCTCTCGTGGCCTCCCCACGGTGACTCCTCCCGTGGCCTCCCCCATGGCGACTCCTCCCGTGGCCTCCCTGCCACAGCCTCCTGCCACGCGTGCTGACCAGGCTGTCCGTGCTGAGGGGGTGGCCGGGACCCCGGGCGGCCCCAGAGCTCAGCGTGGCCCCGTGGACGGGGGGCAGCGGGCGTGGCTGTCCTCGCGGCTGGAGGCCCCCGACGCCAGGGCTCTGCGGCGGCGGTGAGCGGCGGCCATCTCCGCCATCGACGTGTCCACCCGGTCCCAGCGCGGTGGCCTCCCCGCCACGGTGACCAATCCCAGCGAACAACCCGCCTGCGATCCCAACTGCCCGGAGGCCGAGAGGGAGGCCTGAGGCCTGAGGCCCGCCCCCGGAACACACCCGACACCCCACCTCCAAAATAAACCCCAGCAGCCCAGAAAACCAAACACCACGGAAAACGGAAATGGGAAATGGACATCCATGTCACCACAACTCCCAGCCGCCGGGACACACGCAGAACCCGACCCTGAAGTGCCTGTCGGATTCCCACGCGAAACAGCATCACGGAACGGACGGCAACACCGGGAGCACGGGAGGCTGAGGCTCCGTGACGGAGCAGCTTCAGGAGAAGAACTAAGCATGGCTCCTCAGAACGGAAGCCACCGACCCAACCCGGTGCGGCCCAGGCAGCGGGAGGCAGGGCGGGGAGCCGCGGGCCACGGGGCCAGCTCGCCCCACACGGGGCCACGGGGCCAGCTCGCAGCACACGGGGCCACGGGGCCAGCTCGCCCCACACGGGGCCACGGGGCCAGCTCCACCACACGGGGCCACGGGGCCAGCTCGCCCCACACGGGGCCACGGGGCCAGCTCCACCACACGGGGCCACGGGCCAGCTCGCCCCACACGGGGCCACGGGGCCAGCTCGCCCCACACGGGGCCACGGGGCCAGCTCCACCACACGGGGCCACGGGGCCAGCTCGCAGCACACGGGGCCACGGGGCCAGCTCGCCCCACACGGGGCCACGGGGCCAGCTCGCCCCACACGGGGCCACGGGGCCAGCTCCACCACACGGGGCCACGGGGCCAGCTCGCCCCACATGGGGCCACGGGGCCAGCTCGCAGCACACGGGGCCACGGGGCCAGCTCACAGCACACGGGGCCACGGGGCCAGCTCGCCCCACACGGGGCCACGGGGCCAGCTCGCCCCACACGGGGCCACGGGCCAGCTCGCCCCACACGGGGCCACGGGGCCAGCTCACCACACGGGGCCACGGGGCCAGCTCACCCCACACGGGGCCACGGGGCCAGCTCGCCCCACACGGGGCCACGGGGCCAGCTCGCAGCACACGGGGCCCGGGCCCAGCTCTGGGGACAGGGGAGGAGGAGGGGCAGCTCCGCGGAGAGCGGCTGGACGTTTCCAGAAGCGATGAAGGAGCAATGCCAGCTCCCGGGCCTCAGAACCCGGCGGCGCCAGCGGCAAGAAGCCGGTGCTGGAGGTGACGCGGCCTCCTGCCCCCCCAGAGGGCGGCGGGCCCGGCGGGTGAGGCTCCCGCCCCCAGCTCCCGGGAGGACCGGGCAAGGCCGGCGGGGCGCAGGCACCGGCGGGGTCCCGGGGCAGCGGCGGGATCGTCGGCAGCAGGGGGGTTTGGGGCATGTACGTGGGGTGTGTACGTGGGGTGTGTACGTGGTGCGTGTACAGTGTATACATGTGCATGGTATGTGTGCGTGGTATGTGTACGTGGGGGTGTGTATGTGGTGCGTGTACAGTGTATATATGTGGTAAGTGTGCAGGTATGTGTGCGTGGTATGTGTGCATGGTGTGTGCATGGTGGTGTGTGTGTGGTATGTTTGTGTGTGTGGTGTGTGTATGTGGTGTGTATACATGGTGTGTGCGTGGTGTATGTGTGCGTGGTATGTTTGTGTGTGTGGTGTATGTGCTGTGTATATGTGGTGTGTGGTATGTTTGTGTGTGGTGTGTGTGGTATGTTTGTGTGTGTGGTGTGTGTATGTGGTGTGTATATGTGGTGTGCGTGGTATGTTTGTGTGTGGTGTGTGTATGTGGTGTGTATGTGGTGTGTGTGTGGTGTGTGTATGTGGTGTGTATATGTGGTGTGTGTGGTATGTTTGTGTGTGGTGTGTGTATGTGGTGTGTATACATGGTGTGTGCGTGGTGTATGTGTGCGTGGTATGTTTGTGTGTGTGGTGTATGTGCTGTGTATATGTGGTGTGTGTGGTATGTTTGTGTGTGGTGTGTGTGGTATGTTTGTGTGCGTGATGTGTGTATGTGGGTGTATATGTGGTGTGCGTGGTATGTTTGTGTGTGGTGTGTGTATGTGGTGTGTATGTGGTGTGTGCGTGGTGTGTGTATGTGGTGTGTATATGTGGTGTGTGTGGTATGTTTGTGTGTGTGGTGTGTGTATGTGGTGTGTATACATGGTGTGTGCGTGGTGTATGTGTGCGTGGTATGTTTGTGTGTGGTGTGTGTATGTGGTGTGTATGTGGTGTGTGCGTGGTGTGTGTATGTGGTGTGTATATGTGGTGTGTGTGGTATGTTTGTGTGTGTGGTGTGTGTATGTGGTGTGTATACATGGTGTGTGCGTGGTGTATGTGTGCGTGGTATGTTTGTGTGTGGTGTGTGTATGTGGTGTGTATGTGGTGTGTGCGTGGTGTGTGTATGTGGTGTGTATATGTGGTGTGTGTGGTATGTTTGTGTGTGTGGTGTGTGTATGTGGTGTGTATACATGGTGTGTGCGTGGTGTATGTGTGCGTGGTATGTTTGTGTGCGTGGTGTGTGTACGTGGTGTGTGCGTGGTGTGTGTACATGCTATGTATATATGGTGTGTGCACATGGTACGTGTTTGTGGTGTGACACCGTCTGTATATGTGGTGTGTGCATTGTTGTGCAAGCGTGTTCGTGACGCGTGTGCGTGGCGTGTGTACGTGGTGCGTGCCCGTCCCTTCGTGTAGCAGCCCGCCTCCCCGTGTGGCTTTCCCGTCGCGTCTCAGGCAGCCCCGTCCCACGAGCAGCGCCGGCCCCCCGGCTCGCGCGTGGCGGTGGCGTCACGGCTGACGTGAACGGCTTTGCGGGGTGCTGGCGCCCTGAGCGGCGCCGGCGCTGGCACGCCGGCCCCGGGCCCCAGCAGGAAGCAGACGGGCCCGGGGCCCAGGGCCCTCGCCCCACAGCGGGGCAGCCGCCGCGCCGCCCTCCCCACAGCCCGCCGGGCTCCGCACACCGAGGCGGGGGCGAAGCTTCCCGGCACCGCCGCCATTTCTCAGGCAGTGATCACCTCACCGAGCGCCTTTCCACCACAGGCACGCTGGCACACCCGCCCTGGGCACACCCGCCCTGGGCACACCCGCCCACCGGCCACCAGCCGCCACCAAGGCAGCCAGCTCCGGCAGCTGGAGGGCCCGAGTGCCAAGACGCAGGGCGGCCTCTCCCCGAGGCCTGGGGCCCGGGCTCCCTGCCCGCCTCCTCTCCTCTCCCCGAGGCCTGGGGCCCGGGGCTCCCTGCCCCGCCTCCTCTCCTCTCCCCGAGGCCTGGGGCCCGGGCTCCCTGCCCGCCTCCTCTCCTCTCCCCGAGGCCTGGGGCCCGGGGCCCCCTGCCCGCCTCCTCTCCTCTCCCCGAGGCCTGGGCCGGGGCCCCCTGCCCGCCTCCTCTCCTCTCCAGGGCGCTGCCCCCGAGCCCCGGGCCGGGTGGTCTGATGCGCGTCTGCCACGCCGCTGCTCCCAAACCCCTCAGCTCCATCGGCAGAAGGCTCTGCTACTCGTGTCCCGCTGGGGAAACTGAGGCCAGAAGCAGAGAGATGAAGCACCTGCACTACAGAGGGGTCTGGTTGTAGGGCCCACGTGGCCCCACCCAAGACAGGGAAGCCCAGAGATGGGGCCAGACCTCAGCCATTCCCTAACCCTGCGGCTGGCTAACGGCTCTAGCTCTGGACCTCCCCCCCCCCCCCGTAGCATGGACACAGCCTCCACCCCCCCATAGCGTGGACACGGCCTCCACCCCCCCAATAGCGTGGACACAGCCTCCACCTCAACCCCCCCTAGCATGGACACGGCCTCCACCCCCCATAGTGTGGACACAGCCTCCACCCCCCCATAGTGTGGACACAGCCTCCACCCCCCATACCATGGACACGGCCTCCACCCCCCATAGTGTGGACACGGCCTCCACCCCCCCATAGCGTGGACACGGCCTCCACCCCCCCCATAGCGTGGACACGGCCTCCACCCCCCCATAGCGTGGACATGGCCTCCACCCCCCCATAGCGTGGACACGGCCTCCATCCCCCCATAGCGTGGACACAGCCTCCACCTCCACCCCCCCATAGCATGGACACGGCCTCCACCCCCCCATAGTGTGGACACAGCCTCCACCCCCCATACCATGGACACGGCCTCCACCCCCCATAGTGTGGACACGGGGCACCGTGTTTATGCACGCGGGCCCCGCGTGTGCGTGCGTGGGCACTGTGTGTGTGTGTGTGTGCGCGTGAGCCTCGTGCGTGCTGGCGGAGGCGGCTGGAGGGAGCGCAGCACGCGGGATTCAGCTGTGGAGAGGAAAGCGTGGAGTCCTGGAAGCCTGAGGCCCTTGGGGTCGTTTCCACTCGTCACCGCCTACGCCAGCCACGCTGAGGACAGGGAGAAGGGGGGGACACCCCTGGAGCTCCAGGGGGGCTTCTGTGACAAGGCAAGGGAACCCCAGCTGAGCTCCCTTCTCAATGGCCAGGACTTGACGGGACACGGCCAGCGGGAACTCAGCCTCAGCCACCTGTTTGCCAGCGTGGCGTCGGCTGCCAGCCCCCCTTGGGGCCCAGGCGGGGCTGGGGGTACGGTAGTGAGCTCCCCGGGACTTGGCTTCCTTCCTCAGCTTCCTCTGAGGGCCACTGCAGAACCACACCAGGTCCTCTGCGCATCTCAAAGAAGTGGAGGTCCAGACGGGCCTGTGAGACAGCCAAGGTCCACCACGCCCCCTGCCCACGCCCCCTGCCCACGCCCCCTGCCCACTCCCGGAGCCCACGTCCTGAGCCCACGCCCCCTGCCCATGTCCTGTGCCCACGGGACCTGGGTCTTTGCAGGTGGGACAGGACCCCCGCAGTGGCGTCACCCCAGAAGGCCCAAAGCCCAGCACCAAGTGTGGCGGACACGGGGTTTAAGAGGCGAGGCGCGGGCAGAAGGGGGATGGCGGGGGGGGGGGGAGTTGAGGTGGCACTGGGGCGGGGTGGCCTCGTCAGGGGAGGCCTGAGCCCCCGCAGCTGGCAGAGGCGGGGAGCCCCCTCCCTGGGGATCTGCAGGGCGCAGTGCCACAGACACCTTAGTGTCAGACTTCTAGAACGTAAGAGAAAGGCGTTCGGCTGCTGGAGCCGCTGCCGTTTGCCGCAGGGGCTCAGCCTCCCCGGCCGGGCCGTCAGCACCCAGCCGCAGCCCCGGCCCGGGAGCCCCCTCGGCAGGACCTGCCCCCCGCCCCACCCCCCCAGCATTGTGGGAGGGGGAAGAGGAGGCCCGGCCCACCTCCCAAAGCCTGGGGGGCTCTGCAGAGGGGGAGCCGCAGGACGCCCCGGGGGGAAGGGCGGAGGAGGGGAGGAGGGCTTTGAAGACTGGGCACAGCGGCACGAGGCTGCAAGCCCAGCTGCTCGCACTCGGGAGGAGGAGGAGGACAGGGGACCCCAGTGGGCGGCCAGCCTGGACCCCAAATTACTTTTAAACATGAAAAGACCACACGCAGACCCCATGTCCCTCGGTACTGGGCACGGCGGGGCCGGGCTGCCCTCGCGGCGATGGCGGAGGCCCACGAGGAGGCCGCGGCCTCGGTCAGCCCGGGCACGCGTGATGAGCCGAGACCCCATCTGGAAAACCACCGCCACCTCGCCGAGGGACCGGGAACCTGGCTCGGCGGCTCGGGGTGGAGGGCTCAACCCCGTGCGCCCCCGAGCTGCACGCCGAGAAGGAAGGCGTCCACGCGCCCACCCCCAGGGTGGCCCGGCCCCCCACCCCCACCCACGGGTGCCAGGGGCCCCACGGGGGCTGGGAGCCGGCGGTCCCCGTGGGCAGCGCCGTCACGAGGCTCCGGCGGCAGGCTGGGGAAGGGCAGCCCCCCCCCTCCTGGCACTGCAAACGCCTGGCCGGAGCCGGGGCCGGCGGCCGCCAGAGCCGTCACGTGCCCGGGCTGCCGGCAGCCAAGGCCCCGTCCCCCGCCGCCACACCTCTGACTCGGAGGAATGCGCGCACTCCTATTCCCTGACCGGGAAAAAACTCCCTCTTGGCAGAATTCTGCCCGGGAGCCTGGCTGCCATCCCGGGAAGGTCAGGCCGCTGAGGAACACCCCCCCCCCTGCCGTCCACCGTGCCCCCCCAAGCCCGCAAGCACCCTCCGGCCCGAGGGGCCCCCGGGCCCGGGAAGGGATGCGGCGCTGGCCCCTGGTTGGCCACCCTGGGCCAGGCCCCCCGCCTCCCGCAGCCTGATCGCCCATCTACAGAATGGAGGGCACAGGGCAGCCCTTTCGAAGACCGAATGGGAGGACCAGTCCACATCGCCCCCCCCCCCCCGCAGGCTGCAGAGAGATTGGCGGGGGGCGGGGCGGGGGTGACAGCAGGTGGGGGAGGCATCAGCTGGCGCTTTGGCACAGACTGGGTAGTTTGGGGTACCCAGGTGAAGTGAGGAGTGCCAAGAAGACACAGCACAGTGCAGGCCCAGCCAGGGAGCTCCGTGGACGTGAGGACGGGACACTTGCTTGCTGTGGCTCGGTCACCAGCTGCCCCCAGCCTCGTCGCAGCTCGCCTCATGCCGGAGGGCAGGTGGCCGAGCCACCCCGCGGGCCGTGGGGACACAGCACTGTGTGTGTGCACAGGGAAGGGGGAAAGGTGAGAGGGTCGGGGGAGCTGCCAGTGCCCGCAGAGCCCGGCATGGGCAGAGGGAGGAGGCCGGCTGTGCAGGGCCTTTCCAGGGACAAACAGAGAGTGGAACTTTTTTGGCTTCATCCGTAAGAAGTTGGTTTGGCTATCTGGATATGTCTTTGTATTCTTAGGACTTCGCAAGCCTCTGGCTCAGTGATGAAACTGGCCACTCAGAAGTCAGTTTTTGTCTCATGCTTCCCAATCGCCTTTTCGTTCTACAAGAAAAAAAAAAACTTTCCGGAAGCCTGGTGCACATTTTGGTGAATGTAAAAGCAAGAACCTACTTGTGTGGTGTGTGGCAGCTCAACTGTGGTCCAGCTACTCAGGAGGCTGAGGCTGGAGAATTCCAATAGGCCAGGGGTTCAGGTTCAGCCTGACCACATAACAAAAGACCATATCTCAAAACAGCGTGCACACACACACACACACGCACACGCATGCATGCACATGCACGCACACACAGTCCAGCCCCCACTCCAGCCATCCTCCTGGCTCTGCTATCCAGGGTATGCCTTCCACTAGACCGAAGTTTTCGATTTGCCGGGAGTCCCTTGCAGCTAGAACGCATGGCAGCCAGCGGCATATGATCTTGGACTAGGCCTGAAGGCCCAGCAGTAACCATCAGACACACGGCTCCAGTTTGATGGCCAGAGTACCAGACAGAAGCAGGGCGACAGGAATGAAGTCCTCACAGACTCAAGACAAGAGACGAAGGCTCATGGGCAGACCATTACTCTTCCAGGAAGAGTAAGGAAGCACTTATGTCCCCGCCCGGGGAGCTGCTGGCCTCACTGTGCCCAAAGCCCCGGCATGCGGAGGGCTCACACCACCGCGGTGGGAAGACCGGACGCCTGGCCAGGGCCTGACGGGCAGGCTCCATCAGCACATCGCACGCAGCTACACTGGGCGGGCATGTGGAATGCCCCACGCAGCAAGCAGCTAATGATCAACCGATCGCCTCTACCCGAAAGACCTGGAACTAACGGGGTCATACAACGCGCAACATGCCTGACCCCGGCCAGGCCAGGCCCGCCCAGGAGGCGGGCTTTCTCGGCCTTGCCCTCACAAAGCCTTGCGCCACCAGGCCCGCCGGCGGGGACCACCATGGGAAGACTCCTCACCACGAGCCACGGGGCTGGAGACGTTTCCCCCTGCACCCCCCCCCACCAGCCTCTCCCCCGCGCCTGCCCAGGAGGGTCCCCGCCCCCCCCCCCCCAGCCTCCCCGCTGCCCTCGCAGTTTCTATGCTAACTCCAGAAATGACTCTATTTACCATTCAATCAAAGCTGAGGAATGTTCCAAAGGTCCACAGGATTGTAGCACGGACAGGAGGGGGGCTGGGCACCGCAGCCTCCGCCCGGCCGGCCGCCACTCGCGGCCCACCCCCTGCTCCCACTCGGCCCGTCCGCTTCCCCCACGGAGCCCCGACATCAAGCCCCCCGCCCCCTCACCCTGGCTTCCGCCCCACCTCCGGGAGCAGCTCTTCCCACTCTGACGCCCCTGGGGGGTCTCCACGGAGAGGCCCCTTCCTCTGGGAAGCCCACCCTGACCGCCGCTGAGGGGAGGGTGTGCACTCGTGATCCTCGGCAGTTATGGGGGGAGCCAGCGGCTCCCCGGGGGGTCAACAGCAAGGGCTGACGTGCTTTCCTGGAGCAGAGACGCCCGGCCTGTGTTAGTCCCCAGACCCAGAATGGTGTCCTGGTGGACCGCAGGGAGGGAGAGGGAGAGGGAGGGACGGATGGCTAATGGACAGGTGGGTGGATGCATGGAGGGCGGATGGAGGGTGAGGAGGGGCGGGAATCCCTGGTGGCTGGGTGGATCGATACGGGGGGAGCAGAGACCAGCGGAAGATGGACGGATGCGTAGCTGCATGGGTGGGAGGGCGCTCAGTGCCTCTCCCTCTCCACCTCCCCCCACACCCAGAAGGGAGCCCTGGGCCTCCGGTGCGCCGTCTCCCCTCGGCCCCATGTTTGTCTCGACAAGGAGCGCGAGGGTGAGGTTCCTTCGGGCCTAGGGTTCCACTGAAAGGCCAAGGGTGGTGACCGTTGTGTGGGGCGCCGGGGTTTGAACTCAGGACCTCCGGCTTGCTAGGCAGGTGCTCTACCTCTGGGTCACGGATGGAACCGCCGCCTCCCACCCCAGGTCCCCCCTGCTGGGGAGAGCCGGGCCTCTTCCCACCGCCCCGCCGCCCCCGCTGCCCCCGGGGCCACAGGTCCTAGAGAAGAGGGGGGCCGGGGCGCCTGCCGGGGCGCCCGGGGGGCAGGGCCCGGGGGTCCCCACGCCCGCGGGGGCCCGGCGTGGCCGTGCTCTGCGGATCTGGATAAACTGGAAATGCGAAGGGCAGGAGAGCCTGGGAAGGAAGGGCTTCAAAGAGCCGCGCGGGCCCGGCGGCCGGTTCACACGGCCCGGGCCAAGCCCGGCGCGGCCGCCCGGCCCCGGCCCCGCGCCGCCCGCCCGCCCGCCGCCTGGCCCCTCCGCCGCGGGACCAGCCGGTGCCAGGCCCGGGTCCGCGTCAGCTATTAATCACGCACGCCCCGCCAGCGGCGCACGGGGGCGGCTGGCAGCGCCTGGCCCGGCGCCAGCTCCACCCTCCCGCGGCAGGAAGACCGAGGGTGGCGAATGTGATCTTTGGCAAAGGCGGGGACATTGTCTCCGGGCTGTGGGAAAATGCCTCGTGCACAAACATTTCCTTAAAATGAGCTTACAAGGAAATGCTCACGATGGCCTTAGTAAAGATGATCGGCCTGGCTGAGCGAGACAAGAAAATAAACGGCGTCTCCGCGCGGCCTCAGCGCGAAGCCGGGGCGGCGGCGGGCAGGGCGGGATCACGGCGGGGGGCGGGGGTGGGGGGGGCGGGCCGTGGTGGACCAGCGCTGGACAAGGTCACAGGGACGCGGGGCCGGCAGAGAGACGGGCGCGGGCTGGGCGCGGGCCGGGCCCCCAGCTCACGCCTGAACAGCCTGGCGTTTGGCGCCCTGGCCCCGGACCCCGGCCGGCAGCCAGAGGGGTGCGGGCCGGGGGTGCCGGCCCCCCCGCTGTAGGAAGTCATTTGTCAGAGGTGCTCCCCCGAGGCCCCGGCGCCGGCCCCGCCCAGCCACCGGCCGCGGGGGCGGCGGGCCGGGCCGGGCCGGGCGAGGCCGGCGCTGCCCTACTGGGGGAGGAAGGCGAGGTGGGCGCCGCCCTCCGCCCAGCCCCGGCTCGCTCCGCGCGGGCCGGTCCCGGGCCCGCACCCCCGGTCTGGCTGTCCGCGAGGGCAGAGCGGCCGAGGCCTGGCCGCGGGAGCAGACGCTGGAGGGGTCACAGGCCGGGCCGACGCGGAGCCCGGTGAGCGAGACCGCCCGGGGCACGAGGGCAGTGCAGGGTGAGCCTCGGGGCCCGGCACCCCGCGGGCGAGGGGCAGAGGGCGCCGCGGGGCCGGGTCTGGGCCGGCCCTCCTCCAGGACGGCCACCGGGTTGTCGAAACCCGGTGGGGATCAGGGGCCAGGGAAAGGACAGAGGCCCACGGAGCCCTGCCCGCCAGGCCACGGACACCCACGCGCAGACGGCCGGCCCACCACAGGTCCCTACCGTGCCCTCACCGCCAGCCCGCGAGGGGGGGACTGCCACCACCCCCCTCCAGGGCAACCCACGCGCAGAGCCCCCGCTGGTACTCAGCAGAACACGTGGCAGGGGCAGCCAGCCTCTGGGGACACAGAGATGCCACCCGCCGTAACAGACAGGCCGACCGAGGCCCGCCCGACGAGCCAGGAGCCAGGCGGCAGGGAGAAGGGAGCAGGCGCCAAGGCCACGCAAAGCAGCGTGGGGTGCGGGGCGAGGTGACTCCCGGAAAACAACACCCACGGGGTCCCAGGCGAACGGCGCTCCCCCCCCCCGCCCCGCCCCAACTCACGCCCAGCGGAACCTCAGAACGCAGAACCGCGTTTCCGGCGCCTCCCTGGCCATCCGGGTGTTGGGAGATGTGACTGAGCTAAGCCGATGTCACCCCGGCGAAGGGAGGCGCCGCGTCCACGAGGGCCACGCCTCTGGCTCCCTCCCCGTCCTCCCCGGGGCCCCTGCCTTGCGCAGAATCTCCCCCCCCCCCCCGCCACCCTCGTCCCAGCGGGGCCAACGCCGGTGTGCCACCTGGCAGCCGTCGTGGGGGGCAGGGGGAGACAGTTCCAGAATGTTCTAGCCCCCGGTGTCTCCTTGGTAAGCCAGGAACAAGGAAGCATCGGCCTCCCGACAAGCCCCCGCGGCAGACACCCCCCGGGGTGCCGGCCTACCCCAGGCTGTGACCCCAAGGACGGGGCAGACGCCATGCGCTCCGTCCCTCCGTCCACCCACCCCCACGGCCGACACCGCCGCCGCCCGCTCCGTCCTGGGCACGGGGCCCCGGGCATCAGCGGAGAGGCAAGCCAGAGAGCCCCCCGACTTCCAGGATCGAGGGGAGCTGTCCTACGTGGCCCCCCCTCCTGGGGACCCTTGCCAGCCGGGTCCCACCGGTCTTGGGGGCTCCACGGCTCTGCTCTGGCAGAGCCTGAAGCGGGGTTTCCCAGCACACCCCTGGACTGGCGTGGCGCCCCGAGGACCCGTGACACCCAGGCTTCTGGGGAAATCGATGTCAGGAGAAAATACCCATGGGGGCACGGGATCTGACGGGCGGATCCACCACCAGCACCCCCAGTCCAGCTGCAGGAGCCGGGGCCTGGCAGCCCGCACTGCGCCTGTGCCTGGACCACGGGGGAGGGGGGCCTCAGCCGGGTCCGGGGCCCTGCCCCGCACCCCAACACTGCCCCACATCCCAGGGCTGCCCCACATCCCAGGGCTGCTCCGCCCCCGACACTGCCCCGCCCCCGACACTGCCCCCGCCCCCCAGGACTGCCCCACCCACGACACTGCCCCACACCCCAGGACTGCCCCACACCCCGACACTGCCCCACACCCCAGGACTGCCCCACACCCCGACACTGCCCCACACCCCAGGACTGCTCCACACCCCAACACTGCCCCACACCCCGACACTGCCCCGCTCCCCAGGACTGCCCCACACCCCGACACTGCCCCATACCCCAGGACTGCCCCACACCCCGACACTGCCCCGCACCCCAACACTGCCCCACACCCCAGGCTGCCCCGCCCCCAGGACTGCCCCGCCCCTCAGGACTGCCCTGCACCCCGACACTGCCCCACACCCCAGGACTGCCCCGCCTGACACTGCCCCGCCCCCCAGGACTGCCCCACCCCCCAGGACTGCCCCACCCCCCAGGACTGCCCCGCCCCCCAGGACTACCCTGCACCCCGACACTGCCCCCACACCCCAGGACTGCCCCGCACCCCGACACTGCCCCGCCCCTGGGCAGCAGCTGGCTTGGGGATGGCAGCCACCAGCCCCACTGCAGCCTGGAACTCAGCCAACGGTGAGTGCAGAGCCTGTGCTGCCCTGTACAGCCCCCACCCCACGGCCCCACCCCACAGCCCCACCCCACGGGTCCCCAGCCACCCCACGGGCCCCCCACCCCACAGGTTCCCCCACCCCACAGGCCCCCCCACCCTACAGTCCCCACCCCACCACTCCACAGGTTCCTCCCCACCCAGCTCACAGGTCCCCCAGCGTCCAGGAAACCACCCCAAGTAAAAGGAAAGGGAGAGGCCCCCAAGGCCCACCACACATGGGCTCATGGGAGGGGAGGGAAGAAAGTTCCAGATGGGGTGACTACCCTTGCCCTCTGGTCAGGCCCGGCTCTGGAATGGGGGCAGGGAGGGCACCAGGGCCGCTGGAGCTCTGCTGCCCCCCACTGGCCTGCCCTGGAACTGTGGGCGCCCAGTCACCAGGTGTGGGCCCCACCTGCCCTACCTGGCCCGGCCTCAGGACAGGGCTGCCGGCCCTCACCTGTATGCAAATCAGCGCGGCTCCCAGCCAATGCCGGGAGGGCATGGCAAGGGCCCCGCCCCCCGCCGCCCCGGCTCTGCAGCTGGCTCCCGGGTTTCCAAGGCCTGCCACGCTGGCCGAGCCTGGGCATGGAGACCCAGAGGAAAGCCATCCACGGAGGGGGCAGGGCCGGCAGCCCCACTGTGAGGCTCAGAGATGCTCGGGGCTCCCCCAGCGGGACCCCAACCTGCAGCGGCCACCGGGAGCCTGAGACACAGAATCCTCCCTCTCCACCTTCCACACCGGATCCTGCAGCCAGTTACGAGGTGCAGCCCACAGCACACACCCCCATCGCACACACCCCTGCCCCCCACCATGCCCCCCCCCACCGTGTACCCCCCACCGCCTCGGTGAACTCAGCAGGAAGATGAGGGTCACCAAGGCAGCGGAGGGGGTCGCGTCCGGCCCTCGGGGCAGCCCCAGGACGACGGACCAACCCTCTGGGGGCTCAAGAGGCTGGATGTGCACAAAGCCAGGCCCCCCGGGCCAGCGCCCTTCCTTCTCCTCTGGAGCCGCTGGCTTCCCCTGGCTGGGGCCCCCTCACCCCGACTTCCGTGTCCATCTGCACACGGAGGCTCGTCTGGGCGTCGGCTTTTCTTGACCTCAGGTCCTCGCGCTCCAATGTAGCTCTTCCGCGCCACACTGGTGCTCTCCGCCAGAGCCCCGGCTCCATTTCCACGTCCTCTCTGCGTTCCGGTCACCTCTGCAGTGCGTGCGTGCGTGCGTGGCCAGGCCACGGCACGCAAGGCGAGACAGACGCGGGCCCTCCAGCGTCACCATCCGGCCCGGCCCGGGGCTCTCGGAACACGGCTCTGGACAGAGCCCCCGCCATGAATGGGGACAGCAGCGGACCCCAGGCGGCCTCCCCACAGGCGGCCAGACCCCCAGAGTCAGGGGAACCCCCCAGGAATCTGGGAGAGACCCTAAGGCTTGGGCACCACTACAGTACCGGAGAAAGCTCTGTGCAACCCCCTACTGTGCACACACACACACACACACACACACACACACGGAGGAGATGCCACAGAACACAATGTGTTTGGTGGTGGGAGGCATGGCTCAGTGGATGGAATGCTAGCCAGAGCAAAAACACCAGCTATCCGGTTTGAGTCCTGGACCTTAAAGAAACAAAGGCAGCGCCTCCACCAGGTGCCAGGTGCACCCCTGCAGCCCCAGCTGCTCAGGAGGCCGAACCCTGAAGGCCACAGCGTGACGCCAGCCCGGGCAGACAAATCTCTTACCCCCCAGTTAAGCAGCAAAAAGCCAGAAGTGGAGCTGTGGCTCGCGTGGTAGAGCGCCAGCCTTCAGTGAACCCGCCCAGGGATGGACCCGGGACCTCCCGCCAGCGCCTGCCCACCGCCCAGAGCTTCTAAGAGGGGAAGAGGCCATGGTAGGCCGCTCAGAGAACTGCCACCCCCCCTCCCCCCCAACACCCCGATCCCAGGCCTCCAGGAACAAGCGACCAGCCAGGCACCATTGGTGCCAGGCCCTGGGCGGGAACTGAGCCACTCCCAGAGCCTCCAAGGAGGGTCCTGGCCACAGATGTACATCCCTGGGGGAATGACGCTCTCGTCCCCCCTGCCCTGCCCCTCCCTGCCCTGCCTCCCCCCGTCCCGCCTCCCCCTCCTGCCACAGGAGCAGCTCCAGGAACAAGCCCGCTGCCTGCCCGGGAGGATAGCGGAGGGAGGCAGGCGGGCAGACCCAGGCCTTGGACACGGACGGGTGCCAGCCGTCCCTTCCGATTGTGGCTGGAGAGGGGCCCCATCTCTGCCCTTTCCGAGTCCCGAGGCTCCGGCTGGCGCCCTGGCCTCCGCCCACGGCAGGCTCGGGCCGGGCTCCCCGCATCCGACCGTGTAGCGTGTGCACAGACCAAGCCAGGGGCCGGGCGGGAGGGCGACCCTCGAGGCCCACCTGTGCGCCCCACCAAGGTGCAGCCCGGAAGACCCCGCCCTTCCCAGCATCCTCTGCCCAGAGGGGCGGCGCTTGGGTCGCCTGGCCACCAGACAGGCTCTTCCTGAAGACCCTCCCCGAGGCCCAGGCGGGCGGCGGGTGTCCCCCGCGCACCTCCCGAGAGAAAGCCGGAGAAGGGGGAGGGCGGGGAGAGGGAGGGACGCTCGTGGCCAGCCGGCTCCACACGTGGCCTCCTGGTGGGCAGTGCCTGGGAACTCGCTGCACCCTGAACCCAGCTCCTCCGCGGCCCGCGGCCAGACCCCCCGGAACCCCCGGCTCTCGGTGGAGACCTGGTGGGGTTCAGGGGGCGCCGGGCCTCGGAAGCGGGTTCACCCGCAGCGTGGCCTTCGCCGTGGGCCTGACGGCCGGGCCGGGGCCTCAGGATCGGAGGCCGCGGCGGTGGGCGGGCCCGGCTCTCCTGGCGACAGGTGCTGGGCTGGGATTAGCCAACTGCTCGCGCCCAGGAGGGCGGCCGGGCGGCCGGCAGGTGTGGCCGCCGGGGGAGGCTCCGCCGCGTGACCCAGGCCCAGGCTTGGCGGCGGGAAGGGGGCGGCCCGGGCCATCTGCTGGCCACTTGGATGTCGGGTGCTGCCGGACCCCAGGGCTCCCCTGAGCCTTCCGCGTCCTGCCTCTCTTCCTTTTTAAAGTAAGGAATTGTTTTAACCTCTGAGTGAGAACCACCAATTATCTCCAGCAGGAAACCCAATCCGGGCTGTTCCCGGGAGAGGGGCGCCCCGCTGGGGGGGCCCCGCAGACCACATGAAAGGCCCACCCCGTGGCTGAGGCCCGTTCCCAGGGCCCCCCGACAGACTGGGCCCGGGCCTAGACTCCAGCCAGCTGCCCGAGCCCGGGACAAGCGGGGAGCAGGGGGCTCGGGAAAGGGGCGCAGAGCCTGCCCGCCCCCGGGGGGGGGGGGGCCACGGCCGCAGCCAGCCAGCCCTCACCTCCCGACCCGAGCCCCCACCAGCCTGCACGAGTCAGCACCACTTCCCAGCCCCCCCCCCCCCGGCTGCCAGGCCCCCGGCTGAAGCACAAGTCCTGCCCCACACCTGTCACCTTAAGACGGCCACAGCCTCGCACCCCGCCGGCCTGCCTCCGGGCCCCCGGGCGACGGCACCCCGGGATGGGCGCCGACCGCGTGGTTATGCGGAGGTGACAGTCTCGTGGACTCTGCTGGCCAGCAAGCAGCCCCAGAATGTTCTCCGGGGAAGGGCACGCTCGGAAGTCTCCGCACACGTGGCCACGCTCACCCGGTCCCCACCGTGGCCCGGCAACAGCTGCGCCCCTGGGGGAGGGAGGACCGCCCCGCAGCGCCTCCGCCCAGTGCCCGGGGGGCCTGGAGTCACCGGCAGCCCGGCAGGGGCACGGGGGGGGGGGGCATCCCCAGGGAGGCCACGGCACCCAGGGCGGACGGCGGTCACCGATGGGCGGCGGCCAGGCGTCCCGCGCTGTGGACAGCCACCTCCGGGGCCTCATGGACGGAGGAAGCAGACCACCCACTGCTTCCGGGTCGCAGGGTCCACCCCGGTCAGCAGAACCCTGTGCTGCCACCAGGTGGCGCCAGCCCCCCGCAGATGGGGGGGTGCCCTCCCCCGCCCCGGCCCCCCCACCTCGGGGGTTTGAAGGCCGTCCCCACCCAGGCAGCGCCCGCCAGAGGGTCAGGCGAGGGCCGGGGCTCCCACGAGCTGCAGGACCAGCAGGACAGGAACTGGGGACACACTCTGGCCAGTGCCGACGCAGCCCAAGCGCGGGGGGGGGGGGGGGGGACGTGACATTCTGGAACGTTCTCTCCTCAGATCTTATTTCCAAACAAGCGGGGAACGAGGGCTTCACCGCCACGGGGAACCCACGGGCCAGCTGCCGGCTCCGGCAGACCTCCCTCCCTCCCCCGTCACCTCGCCCACCAGCCCCCCCCCCCCCCCCCGCACCGGGCCGGGGCCGCTTCCCGACCCAGCATTCCCTTCCCACGCCCCCCGCCTCCCAAGTGGACACCTGAACTCAGACCCGGGGTGAACCCAGCGACGGCGCGGCCGGCCACGTGCCGCCCCCCGCCACACCCCCTGAGGACACGGAAGTCCGGCTGCTGCCGCGGCGTGCAACCCACCCGCACACCACCGAAAGGGGCCCTGCGCCGCGCGGGTGGAAAGCCCGGAGCGCCCCCGCGGCCTCCACAGCCGAACCCCGCAGCCGAGCCGGAGGAGCCGCGCCACGAGTGAAAACAACAACGCGCGCTTCACCAAACTCAGTCGCTATTGGGGCTCCGACGGGAGAGCCACCCCGAGCACCCTCAGAGGGGCGCCGAGGACGTCCACAGCCTCCTCACCACCAGCCCCCCAACCCCAGCACCCCGGAAGCTGCCGGCGACCCGGCGCAGGCCCCGTGCAGGGCTCGGGTCCCTGCGGCTGCCGGCAGCGAAGGCCCGCGGGGAAGGGCGGCTCGGGTCTGCGGGCTGCGTCCAGGTCTCCGGGGGAAGGGCTGCTCGGGTCTGCGGGCTGTGTCCAGGTCTCCGGGGGAAGGGCGGCTCGGGTCTGCGGGCTGCGTCCAGGTCCCCGCGGGGAAGGGCGGCTCCGGCGGCGGGCTGCGTCCGGGTCCCCGCGGGGAAGGGCGGCTCCGGCGGCGGGCTGCGTCCGGGTCCCCGCGGGGAAGGGCGGCTCGGGTCTGCGGGCTGCGTCCAGGTCCCCGCGGGGAAGGGCGGCTCGGGTCTGCGGGCTGCGTCCAGGTCCCCGCGGGGAAGGGCGGCTCGGGTCTGCGGGCTGCGTCCCGGTGCCCGCGGGGAAGGGCGGCTCCGGCGGCGGGCTGCGTCCAGGTCTCCGGGGGAAGGGCGGCTCGGGTCTGCGGGCTGCGTCCAGGTCTCCGGGGGAAGGGCGGCTCGGGTCTGCGGGCTGCGTCCAGGTCCCCGCGGGGAAGGGCGGCTCGGGTCTGCGGGCTGCGTCCAGGTCTCCGGGGGAAGGGCGGCTCGGGTCTGCGGGCTGCGTCCAGGTCCCCGCGGGGAAGGGCGGCTCGGGTCTGCGGGCTGCGTCCAGGTCTCCGGGGGAAGGGCAGCTCGGGTCTGCGGGCTGCATCCGGGTCCCCGCGGGGAAGGGCGGCTCGGGTCTGCGGGCTGCGTCCAGGTCCCCGCGGCGCACAGCTCAGCCCCGGGTGGACGGCACGAGACGGCCAAGGCAGCGCGGTGTCCTGCTGTGGAGGCCGCTGGGGGCAGACTCGGGGCGCTTGTCTCGGCCCCCGCCGGAGCCCGTGGGGGGGTCTGTCGCACGGCCCGGCCCCCCTCTTCCTCCACGGCTGGCGTGCGTCCTGGGCGGGCATCTCCTCCCGGCGCCCCGGCTGTCACCTGGGCAGACGCAGGTGCGGATGCTGCCGCAGCCGCTCCAGCAGCTCCTCCTCCCGGGGCTCCTCCAGCACGTCCCTGCGGAGCGGGGACACCACGGGGCTCAGCCATCAGGGTCCCCCAAACCGCCAGGGAGCTGTGCAAAGCCACGGGGCACGCGGGCCTCCGGACCACGCACGGTGGCTGCTACAGTGCTCCCACGTCCCGAGAAAAGCACCGAGGGCGCCGGGGCCGTGGGGGGCCAGCCCGCCCCTCCCGAGGCGCTGGGGTGTGCCCCCCCGGGTCCCAAGCCCCCCGGGGACTGACAGGCGCTGGGCAGGGGGGCTCCAGGCGGCCCGAGCCCCGGGCCGCGGCCTCACACCTGAACAGGAGCTCCTCCACGGGCCTCTGGTGCGGGGCCTCCTGCGTCCCGGCCGGGGGCCGCTGGTGACTGCGAGGGTCCCACTTGTGAAGGAAGTTCTGAAGCGGGAAAGGGGGTGCTTGGTGGGTCCCCCAGGTCAGCCGTCGGGGGCCCCCCGGGGCCAGGCGGGAGCCGGGAGGGCAGCTGGGCTGGGCTGCACCTGGGCCACCACGCCCGCACGGCCCGGTCTGTCAAAGCTGCAGCCGAGACAGGCCTGGGGGGAGGGGGGGTCCCTCGTACCTCGAGAAGCAGGGCCAGGAACAGGTTGACCCAGATGACGGAGGACACCAGCCACCACAGAACGAAGTAGACCTTCGACCACCTGTGGGGACAGGGCCCGGAGCTGGAGCACAGCCACACGGGCCGCGTGGGGGCACGCGCAATCCCCACACGGCCCCGCGGAGAAGCGGCCACGGAGCCGCGAGCTCGGCCAGCAAGAGGCGGAGCCAGGACTCAAACCAGGCACCTCCGTCGGGCCCCAGGGACCGAGCGCCCCGGCTCCGGGCTGACCCGGTCCTGAGCACGGCCTTCCCGGGCTCCCTCCCACGGGAGCCCACGCGGCAGACGCCCTGCGTCTGGGGACACGGCTGCTGGGGGGGGGGGCCGAGGCCCGCCGGGGCGTGGCACAGCCCACCCGGGCCAGCAGCGGGCGGCCCGGAGCCCCGGCGGTGGGGAGGGGACTCACGGGCCCGCGTAGCGGCGATAGGCGTCCAGGAACACCTGCCAGTTGTTCACGACCATCACGTTCCACAGCGTGATCAGCGCTGCCTGCGGGCGGGGCAGCCGAGAGATAGAGCAAGATCCATCCATGGGGGACTGTGGGGGGGAGGGGAAGGGGGAAGGGGAGGGGGAGGGGGGAGCACGCGGGCAGGGCAGGACTCACAGCAAAGTCGTCGAAGTTGTTGGCCCAGTACTCCAGCTGCTCGAAGCTTCCACAGGGCGCCGAGACGTTGGCAGGGGCCAGGCTGGCAACACAAAGCCACCAGGTCACTGGCAAGGCCCCGGGGGCCACACCCCCCCACCCCACCCCCCACCCCACCCCTGGCCAGCACTGCCCGGCACAGCCCCGGGGCCAGCGGGAGCCTCCCTGGACCCTGGGAAATACAACAAAAGAAGACACCCACGTCCGCAAAGGGCCACTGTGGACTCCAGGGGACGGGGGAGAGCTGCCTGGGAGAGGCTCTGGGGGGGGAGGGGGGGAGGAGAGGAAGGAACCTAGAAACGGTCGTCCTTCTACAAAGGTTCTGCCCGCCCCAGCCTAGCAGAAACTGCCCCTTGGCACCACGGAAACCCCCTACCTGCTGTTCCCAGGAGCCACCACGGCACCCCGAAACAGGCTGATCCCGATGATGGCGAATACGTAGTATACCACCTGGGGGGGAGGGGGCTGATGTCAGCAGCGTCTGCATCAGAGCACGGCCACCCCCCAAGGGCTGGCAGAGGCCAGTGGCCAGCAGGGCCTCACACCCCCGGGGGCCTGGAGACCGCGGCCCCCGCACTGCCCCCACCAGCTGCCCGCAAGTCCCCGGCGGCTTCCAGTCAGGAAGGGTCTGGGCCCCTCTCCTGGGCGGCCAGGCAGCGCCCGGAGAGGGCACGCAGAGTCCTCCACCAAAGGAGGCTGACGGACGCCAGGGCTCTCGCGGGCAGGGAGGCCCCGAGAACACAGGGCCGGGACGGCTACCGGTCCTGGGGCGCGGCGGGGACCCCAGCCCAGCCCTAGGCCTGAGGCTCCTGGACTTCTCCACAGCCCATCACCGCCCCCCCCAAGGCCCCTGCCCCCCCCTCCCTGCCACAGACCCCAGCCAGGCCACCCACCCCCACGCCACTCCCAGGACTCACCACCAGGACCCCACCAAACGCCCGCAAGTTCTGCACCAGGCCGAGGATGGTGCTGGCCACCACTGCCACAGGCTGCAGACGGAAGACACCCCTTATTCCTCCTGCCCCACGAGAGGGGCCGCAGGAGCCGCCTTCAACCGCGACGGGCAGCGAGGTGAGGGGCAGCTGACCCAAGGCACCCCCAGACCCAGCCTGCAACCATCCGCACGCGGGAACACGTGCGGACACGATCCCCGCATACTCCCGGGCACTCCCGGGGCACGCCCACATACCTGGGCACACCCAGACACCCTTCCCGGGGCCACCCACACATCTGGACACACCCCACAGCCACGCGCACACCCACGCGCCCTGACCACCGGCCCCGGCCACACGGGCCTGGATCTGTGACAGCCACGTTCCACATCCCACGGAGCCCACAGGCCTCGGTCCCCACTCAGCCTGCCAGGCTGCTGTGGCCAGCTCAGCCCCTCTGTGGGCCAGAGGCTCCAGGGAAAGACCTAGAAGGGGCAGGAATGCTCCAGGGCTCCAGAGAGCCACACGGGAGCCCGCCACGCCGGGGAGCCCGCCACACCGGAGAGGCCGCCACACAGGACCTCTCCTGTAACCCAGACCAGACAGGCCTTCCAGCCAGACCCGTGTACCAGCCTGACATGGCAAAGAGCCACAAGACCACAGCTAGTGACCAAGGAACAAGTGTGTGTACATGTGATCGCATGCACACAGACATGTGCACACATCGTGTGTGAATGTGCCTTGTTAGGTTATGTAGACCTCTCTGCCTCATACCTCGACACACAAATGCACACGCGTGTGACTGCAGGATGGAGTGCGTGCACAATTATGCCTGGGCAGTTACGTGTGTGTGGCCACAAGTGCCCGTGGGGTTGTGTGGGGGTTGTGTCTCCACATCTGTGCAGATGTGTGTGCACTTGGGCTGGGAAGGTGGCTCAGTGGTAGAGCGCTTGCCTAGCACACATGAAGCCCTGGGCTCGATTCCTCAGTACCACCCACACAGAAAAAGCCAGAGGTGGCGCTGTGGCTCAGGTGGCAGAGTGCTAGCCTTGAGCACAAAGAAGCCAGGGACAGTGCTCAGGCCCTGAGTCCAAGCCCTGAGACCGCTCCCCCCCCCCCTAAAAAAAAGTGTGCGCACACCTGATCCTACATGGGTGTGGGTGTGAATGTACGTGGTCTCGTGTGGGTGTACACAATCCTGGGTGGACCTGATCTCGCGGCGTATGTGCACGTGTGCATGGCTCCCCGCTACACGTGTGGACACGGGTGTAATCCCGGGTGGACCTGTGGATGACCCCCAGGGCAGGTATGTGGTCCCGCCTGGACGTGTGTGCGGGCGTGGGGAGAGCCCCCACCTTCATCCTGGGGATGACGCGGAGGAAGCGCAGCACGATGAGCATGTTCACCAGCCGTGTCACGTCCCACAGCGACAGCAGGCCCAGCGCCCCCGGCGTCCTGGGGGGACACGGGAGGCAGGCGTCCTGTGTGCCGCGAGGCCCCGCAGCCGGGGCCCGACCCTCCGCCTGTGTCCCCCCCGGGCAAGTGGGAGGGGCCCCCACGGTGCGGCGGAGCCCCGGACGGGAGCTGAGCCCCGTGGGCTCTGGCCGCTCCAGGGGCGCCCGCCAGCCGGGCGGGGGAAGGACCGCTCCCCCACCTCCCCGTCCGGCCCGGGGTGCGGCAGGCCGGGCGTCGGCACGGTCAGGACGTCCGCAGTCACTCACCGGCCGGCCTGGGGGAGCGGGGACGCGGCCAGGGCGGAGAGCTCCAGAACCTTCGGTCACGAAAGGAGAGAGGGCGTTGCTCAGCCGCGCTCCGGGAGGCGGGCCCACGGGCGAGGGGGGGCTCGCGTGAAACACCCCCCCCCCCCGACGCCTGACCCCCACCTCCCAGGGGACGCCAGCACCGCAGCCCCGCTCCCGGCACCCCCGGCGAGAGGGAGGCGCGGCCGAGCCACGAGCCGGCCCCGCCCCCCGCCCCGCCCCCCGGCTCCGGCCCCGCCCCCGCCCCAGCCCCCGCCCCCGGCTCCGCCCCCACCACGGCCCCGCCCCCGCCACGGCCCCGCCCCCACCACGGCCCCGCCCCCGGCCCCGCCCCCACCAAGGCCCCGCCCCCGGCCCGCAGGACCCTCACCAGCAAGAGGAGGGTGAGGACGCCGTCGAACACGTTGCTGGGGTAGGAGAGGTAGCCGTAGGGGCCCAGGGCGAAGACCTTGAGCAGCAGCTCCAGCACGTAGTACAGGAGGAAGACATAGTTGAGCACCTGAGGGGCGGAAGGGGCGGATGGGGGGCCGGAGCCATCCCGGGCCCTGGGGACCCCGGGGCCACGCCGTCCCCTACCCCCCCCCCCCGCGGCCCCGCCCCTCCCCCGCTCGAGGCGCCCGCACCCCTGTTTCCTGCTCCTCGGCCCGCCCGCCCGCACCCCATCCACCTCTCCCTGAAAGGGGCTGCGTGGGTCGCCCGCCGGCACAGGCCCGAAGGGAAGGGCGCCATCACCCCAAGGGTGCGGACAGCCCCACCCTCACCCCGCACAGGGACACAGACGGCCGCAGCCGGCCGCACCGCACAAAAGGGGCTTCACAAAGTCACCCCCAAACCGGCCGAGAGGCAGCCAAGTCTGTCCCCAACCGCCGCGGGGGTCGGCCACGGTCACCGGGCATTCGCCGCAAGGCCTCGCGAAGCACGGCCCGGAGCCGGCTGGAGCCCCTACCCCCCCCCCCCCAAGGGGAAAGCGCTGTCTTTGGGGGACGCCGGTGGCTCACGTCTATAATCCCAGCCGCTCAGGAGGCTGAGCTCTGAGGATCCTAGTTCAAAGCCAGCCCAGGCAAGGAAGTCCATGAGACCACCAGACAACCAAAGTGGAGCTTGGCTCAAGTGGTAGTACTGAGCACACACGCTCTACGTTCAAGGCCCAGGACCGACACCAAAAACCAACACCAGGAACAAAGAAAAGGCCACCCTGAGCACATATCAGGGGGGCTTGGGGTACCAGGCCCGGAGGACCGAGCCTCCTCCTTCAGTGCTAACCCACCTTTAGCCCACGTTTAATCACCAGGGGACACGGCACGCTCGGGGGAACCCCGCCACCTCCCCAGAGCCTCCCCTCTTCGCTGGCCGAGCTGCCGGGCTCACCCCCAGGATGAAGTCATTGCGCGCCCCGGGCTGCAGATCCTCGTCCAGCACCAGGAACACCTGTCGGCCAGAGCAGGGTGCCACTCACCGGGCCAGCAGGCCACGCCTTCCCCAGCCGGGCCGGGAGGAGGAGGGCGTGGGGAGGGGCGGCCGGGGCTCCCCGGCAGGTGCACCCGCACTTACACCGATGGACACAAGGTTTCCCAGGGCCACGAGGTTCCCCACGTAGTCGAAGTAGCGGTGGCTGAAGAGGACCTGGGCCGTGCGCAGGAGCGGCGTGCGGTACTGCGGCCTGGGCGGGTGCTGGGGAGGGAGCGCTGGCTCAGGCCCCCCTGCGCAGCCCACACGCAGGCCCCCCCCCCCCCCCCGCCGCCCGCCCCGCCCTGGCCTCTCCAGCCCCAGGAAATGATCTCAACCGCAAGCAGCTTTCTGGAGACTCATCAGAGCCGTTCGTCCGCCCCCGTCGGCAGAAACGGCCAAGCAAACCCCACCCGGTGACATCCTGTCGGTCCAGCGCCTCAGTGCGGACGGCGCGGGCCACCCACACCCGACGGCACCACGCTGCTCCCACACTGGCACACGGCCAGACCGGAGGACAGGCCACGACCCCAGAGCCTCCCACCCACAGCCCCCGGGTCAGCCACCCCAAAGCCTCCACCCCCTGCGGGAGGCAGACCCCGCCCTCAGCACCCCAGCGAGAGGACACGGCTCCTCCCAACACCACACACCACCCCGCACTCGAGACCCCAGGACCCCCTGGACACAGAGCGCGTCACAGCGACCACCGGGCCTGGGAGACGGGGAACGCACAGCAGGGCGGGACACGGGTCAGGGACGGGGTCCTCGTAAGCAGCCACCCACACACGGGCTGCCTGCGTGTCCTGGGAGAGTGGATTCTGACAGCCACCAACACACACGCCCCACAGGACACCAACGCACACCCCACACACCAACGCACACCCCACACAGGACACCAACGCACACCCCACACACCACCAACACACACGCCCCACACCACCAACACACACCCCACACACCACCAACGCACACTCCCCACACCAACACACATGCCCCACAGGACACCAACACACACCCCACACCACCAACGCACACCCACCACAGGACACCAACGCACACGCCCCACAGGACACCAACGCACACTCCACACACCAACACACATGCCCCACAGGACACCAACACACACCCCACACCACCAACGCACACCCACCACAGGACACCAACACACACGCCCCACAGGAAACCAACACACACTCCCCACACCAACACACATGCCCCACAGGACACCAACACACACTCCACACACCAACACACACCCCCCACAGGACACCAACGCACACCCCCCACACCACCAACGCACTCCCCACACCACCAACACACACCCACCACAGGACACCAATGCACACTCCACACACCAACGCACACTCCCCACACCACCAACACACACCCACCACAGGACACCAGTGCACACTCCACACACCAACACACACTCCCCACACCACCAACGCACACCCACCACACCACCAACGCACACTCCCCACACCAACGCACACGCCCCACAGGACACCAACGCACACTCCACACACCAACGCACACCCCCCACAGGACACCAACACACACCCCACACACCAACGCACACCCCCCACAGGACACCAACACACACCCCACACACCAACGCACACGCCCCACAGGACACCAACGCACACCCCACACACCAACGCACACCCCACACAGGACACCAACGCACACCCCACACACCACCAACACACACGCCCCACACCACCAACACACACCCCACACACCACCAACGCACACTCCCCACAGGACACCAACGCACACTCCCCACACCAACACACACTCCCCACAGGACACCAACACACACTCCCCACACCACCAACACACACCCACCACAGGACACAAACGCACACTCCACACAGGACACCAACACACACTCCCCACAGGACACCAACGCACACGCCACACAGGACACCAACGCACACCCCCCACACCACCAATGCACACTCCCCACAGGACACCAACGCACACCCCCCACACCACCAATGCACACGCCACACAGGACACCAATGCACACTCCACACACCAACACACACTCCCCACACCACCAACGCACACTCCCCACAGGACACCAACGCACACGCCACACAGGACACCAACGCACACTCCACACACCAACACACACTCCCCACAGGACACCAACGCACACCCACCACACCACCAATGCACACTCCCCACACCACCAACACACCCCCCCCACATCACCAATGCACACTCCCCACAGGACACCAACGCACACCCCCCACATCACCAATGCACACTCCCCACAGGACACCAACGCACACTCCCCACAGGACACCAACGCACACGCCCCACAGGACACCAACGCACACCCCCCACACCACCAACGCACACCCACCACAGGACACCAATGCACACTCCACACACCACCAACACACACGCCACACAGGACACCAACGCACACTCCCCACACCACCAACGCACACTCCCCACACCACCAATGCACACTCCCCACACCAACACACACTCCCCACACCACCAACACACACTCCACACACCAACGCACACTCCCCACACCACCAACGCACACTCCCCACACCACCAACGCACACTCCACACACCAACGCACACTCCACACACCACCAACGCACACTCCACACAGGTCAACAAAATGTGTTTCCCAAGTGCCAAAGGACTTCTATTCCCAACCCCTATCCAGGGGCCCAGCCCTTGTCACAGAGAGTCCCCAGGTGACAATAGTCGTGCTAATCCCAAGGTGGACAGGGGCAGGGAGAGGAGGGCATGAGCAGGCAGGGGCGGGCAGGGGCGAAGAGGGGCGGACAGGGGTGGGCAGAGGCAGGAAGGGGCATGCAAAGGTGGACAGGGGCACTCAGAGGCACACAGGGGCGGGCAGAGGCTGGCAGGGGCGGGCAGGGTGGGCAGGGACTGGCAGGGGCGGGCAGGGTGGGCAGGAACTGGCAGGGGCGGGCAGGGCCGGGCGGGGTGGGCAGGGGCGGGCAGGGCCGGGCGGGGTGGGCAGGGCCGGGTGGGGTGGGCAGGGACTGGCAGGGGCAGGCAGGGTGGGCAGGGACTGGCAGGGGCGGGCAGGGCCAGGCGGGGTGGGCAGGGGCCGGCAGGGCGGGGCGGGGTGGGCAGGGTGGGCAGGGACTGGCAGGGTGGGCAGGGACTGGCAGGGGCGGGCAGGGCGGGGCGGGGTGGGCAGGGGCCGGCAGGACGGGGCGGGGTGGGCAGGGGCCGGCAGGACGGGGCGGGGTGGGCAGGCGTGCAGGCCAGCCCCATGTACCTCTTTGATCACACTTTTGTCAACCTCATCAAAGAGCTTCTGGAAGTCGTGGGCCAGCAGCAGGTCCCCGTCGTGGGAGCGCACCTTCTGCCGGGGTGGCGGGGGTCAGCCAGGGCAAGGGAGTGGCCAGGGCACCACTCCCCACACCGTGAGCCGGGAGGAACCCCTCTCCACCCGGCAGGGGCTGAGCCCAGAGGCTGGGCGGGGCCCGGGGAGCTGCTACCTCCATGAGGACCTGCTTGTGGGAGCCGCCCAGCCGGGCTTTCTGAAGCACCTGCAGCACATCCTGGGGCTGCACCCCAATTCTGTGGGGAAAAAACCCACCCCATGAGCAAGGCCAGCCAGGCCTCTGGGGAAGGCCACACCCCTGGGCAAAGCCAGACCACTGGGCAAAGCCAGACCACTGGGTATAGCCAGGCCCCTGGGTAAAGCCAGGCCCCTGGGTAAGGCCAGGCCCCTGGGCAAGGCCAGGCCCCTGGGCAAGGCCAGGCCTTTGGGTGTGGCCAGGCCCCTGGGTAGAGCCAGACCCCTGGGTAAGGCCCGGCTGGTTCTCCTGTGCTTGGCTAGCCATCCACCCTCAGCAAAGCACCTCTATCGTGGGCATCTACCACCAGTGGGGGCTGCATACTCCTTTAGCACCCCCAGGTCCCCAGGGAGACCCTGCTGGGCCCCATCGAGGGGGAGAGGCAGGCTCCGCTGCCCCCGGGCCGTGGAGATCAGAACCTCCTCGGTGACGCCCACCGGCTCTCGGCAGAGCGGGCGCAAATCCATCCAAGCAAGGACAACGGGGGCCACGGCTCCCGGCTGAGACACCCAACGCAGGGGGTGCCGGGCAACCGTTAAAGCGCGCCCGGCCCCTCCCCTCGGGGCGGCCCGGCCCCCACCCCAGCCCGGGACTCACGCCGCGGGGGCGGCTCCGGTGCCCCCCGCCACGGAGGACAGGACTTGGAAGGCAGCCAGGGTCCCCAGCCTGCGGCGGAGCAGCGACGTCTGCAGCGACTTCTGCAAGGAGCGGGCGGGGAGGGGGGGGGGGCGGGCGCTCGGCCCCTGCACAGCCACCCCCAGCCGGGCGGCCCCCTCCAGCCCCTCAGGCCCCCGGGGAAGGGGGGGGACACGGAAGGACCTCTGGTCTCCATGGAAACAATGCCCTCCCGCCTGGCGACAGGCGGTCCACACCTCGCCCCACCCACGAGGGGCCTCGCCCTGCTCCCGGCGGGGGGGGGGGGGGGGGGGCGGCTCCGGCCTCGCCGCGCACCATGGGCGCAGGCCGGTAGGGGGCAGCGCGGCTCACCATCAGGTAGCCCCGGAACTGATTGTAGATGATGGCGGTCAGCAGGTTCATGAGAAACAGGCTCCCTGTGAGGGGAAAGGCCCGGCACCATGGGGGGGGGTGGCGGCTGACACAGCACGTGTGCCCGCGAGGAGGGCCGGGGACGAGTCTGTGGTGCGCCTCACCCCCCCCCCCTCCGCAGAGGGGGCTGGCCCACCCCCGGCCACCTGCGGGGCACTGCAGGCCTGCCCAGCGTGGGCCGAGGCGGGACGAGGCCACGGAGCACAAGCCAGCAGGGAGGGGCGGGCGGAGGGGAGGTTACAGGGGACGGGCGAGAGGGAAGGCAAAGAAAGGGCCGGGAGCCCGCTCTCGTCCCCGCCGGAGGAGCCCGGAGCACCGCACACACACCTTGCACACTCACCTATGAGCGTGAAGACGATGAAGAAGATGGCATAGGCCCGGTTCTTGGAATACGCAGGCGTCATCACTGAGACGGGAAGAACCAGAGAAACTGAGAAACGCCCACCAACCCCTCCTGGCAGGGACGGCCCGGGGCCCCACCGGAGCGCCGGGCAGGGGCTCGCCACCCACGGAGCTCGCTCGGCCCTGGGCCGGGCTGCAATCAGCTGCCCTGTGACACGCCCCGCCCATCCCATGACCGGCTCCAGAAGGGCCCCGGCCACAGCCGGTGCATGACCACGAGGGGACCCGCCAGCACCCCGTCAGGGTCGGCCAGGACCCCAGGGCCTCAGATGCGATGTTCCGAGTGGCACCCACCTCTTGGCTGGGCCTGGGCCACGGCTGGGAAAAGGGGTGGGCAGAGGGGCCACCCGAGAGATACCGGCCACCGCCACACCAGCACATGAACAACACCCTTCTTCCAGCTTCTCCGAGCAAGGAGACAGGTGAAGAGAACCAGGAAAGAGAGGAGGGAGCGAGAAAGCAGAGGAGACAAAGGAAAGGAAACGGGGAGACAGCTGGGTGGGGGGAGAGGAAACAAACCCCAGACAGAAGGAGAAGGGGAAGAAGAGGAGCGAGGAGAGGGACGAACGCCACCTCCCGGGGACAGAGGCCGCTGAGGCTCCCCAGTCCCCCGGCTCTGCCGCCCGGCCCGAGCCCCGCCGGGCACTGCCCCCGGGTTCCGCCCCGGCCCCACACACCGTCGGGGTTGTTGGCAGTGGTCAGCAGCACCAGGAGGGACGTCAGTGCTTCTGGAAGGCTCCGGAAGTAGGCCAGTCTCTCCTTGTCCTGCTTTCCATCCTGAGGAGAGACTCAAACGTCTGGGCCTCCGCGGTGCACCGGCCCAGCCACGGGTCCACCCCGGGGGGCCCCGCAGCCCGTCCTCCACCCGCCCCCTTCCGGCAGGCTCCGAGCGCCCAGGCCGCGGGACGGAAGTCAGGGCGCCCGGCCGCCCTGCTCTGTCTCTCCCAGGGGCCCGGCCACGGCAAGCGCGCGGGGCATCCGCCCTCGGGGCCACCCTGTCCCCACAAGGCAGGGACCCCCATGAGCCCGGCTGTGTGAACAGGGCAGCAGGCGGCGCTTGAGTCAGATCCCCCGATGCCCACACACCACCTGACCCCCTCGGCTCCTGCCAGCCAAGTGCCCGGCCGCCCTGGCCAGACGCCGCCTGCTGCCCCTCCTGCTGAGCAGACACGCGCACACAGACAGCACACGGAGACCGTCCCGTCACACACACGCACACACGGACACACACGCACACACAGACACACACATACAGACACACACAGCCACAGGACACACAGCCACAGCACACACAGCACACGGAGACCGTCCCGTCACACACACGCACACACGGACACACAGACACACGCACACACACAGCACACGGAGACCGTCCCGTCACACACACGCACACACGCACACAGACACAGCCACAGCACACACAGCACACGGAGACCGTCCCGTCACACACACGGACACACGGACACACACGCACAGACACAGCCACAGCACACACAGCACACGGAGACCGTCCCGTCACACACACGCACACACGGACACACACGCACAGACACAGCCACAGCACACGGAGACCTTCCCGTCACACACACGCACACACGGACACACACGCACAGACACAGCCACAGCACACGGAGACCTTCCCGTCACACACACGCACACACGGACACACACGCACAGACACAGACACAGCACACACAGCACACGGAGACCGTCCCGTCACACACACGCACACACGGACACACAGACACACACACAGACACAGACACAGCACACACAGCACACGGAGACCGTCCCGTCACACACACGCACACACGGACACACACGCACAGACACAGACACAGCACACGGAGACCTTCCCGTCACACACACGCACACACGGACACACACGCACAGACACAGCCACAGCACACACAGCACACGGAGACCGTCCCGTCACACACACGCACACACGGACACACAGACACACACACAGACACAGCCACAGCACACACAGCACACGGAGACCGTCCCGTCACACACACGCACACACGGACACACAGACACACACACAGACACAGCCACAGCACACACAGCACACGGAGACCGTCCCGTCACACACACGCACACACGGACACACAGACACACACACAGACACAGCCACAGCACACACAGCACACGGAGACCGTCCCGTCACACACACGCACACACGGACACACAGACACAGCCACAGCACACACAGCACACGGAGACCGTCCCGTCACACACACGCACACACGGACACACAGACACACACACAGACACAGCCACAGCACACACAGCACACGGAGACCGTCCCGTCACACACACGCACACACGGACACACAGACACAGCCACAGCACACACAGCACACGGAGACCGTCCCGTCACACACACGCACACACGGACACACGCACAGACACAGCCACAGCACACGGAGACCGTCCCGTCACACACACGCACACACGGACACACAGACACACGCACAGACACAGCCACAGCACACGGAGACCGTCCCGTCACACACACGCACACACGGACACACACAGACACACACAGACACAGCCACAGCACACACAGCACACGGAGACCGTCCCGTCACACACACGCACACACGGACACACAGACACACACACAGACACAGCCACAGCACACACAGCACACGGAGACCGTCCCGTCACACACACGCACACACGGACACACAGACACACACACAGACACAGCCACAGCACACACAGCACACGGAGACCGTCCCGTCACACACACGCACACACGGACACACAGACACAGCCACAGCACACACAGCACACGGAGACCGTCCCGTCACACACACGCACACACGGACACACAGACACACACACAGACACAGCCACAGCACACACAGCACACGGAGACCGTCCCGTCACACACACGCACACACGGACACACAGACACACACACAGACACAGCCACAGCACACACAGCACACGGAGACCGTCCCGTCACACACACGCACACACGGACACACAGACACAGCCACAGCACACACAGCACACGGAGACCGTCCCGTCACACACACGCACACACGGACACACGCACAGACACAGCCACAGCACACGGAGACCGTCCCGTCACACACACGCACACACGGACACACAGACACACGCACAGACACAGCCACAGCACACGGAGACCGTCCCGTCACACACACGCACACACGGACACACACAGACACACACAGACACACACAGCCACAGGACACACAGCCACAGACACACAGCACACGGAGACCTTCCCATCTCACACACACACACACACACACGGACTCGGGCAGGAAGGCGCTGGCCTGCCTTCTGTTCCTCCCTCGCAGGGAGCACAGCCCAACTCCTCCCAGCACCCAGCACCCAGCACCCAGCAGCAGCAGGCGTGGTCGGGAAGGGTGTGGCTTCCGGGGCGGTCCCGGGCAGCCGAGGGCGGGGCCGGCTCACCTTCTCGCCCATGGTGAAGAGCAGCATTCCCAGCACGGTGAAGAGGCCCAGGTGGATGGTCAGCAGCAGCCCGACACTGGGGAGAGGCCGGGGCTCAGCCACTGTCCTGCCCCTGGGAGGGCTGCCCCCCCCACCCCGGGGCAGAGCCAGGCACCGCTGTTCCCGGGAGCCCGGGAGTGCTCAGCCCGTCCAGCCCGCCCAGCCCAAAGCCCCTCGGATGGACCGGGGGTGGGGGGAGGAGACTCCAGGCAGAGGGCAGGGGAGCTAGGAGGGACACTGAGGCTGATGACAGAAGGCAGGGCCGGTGTCCCCCGCACCGACAGACCAAGCCGCCGGTGGCCGCCACGGCGGGACACAAGACAAAGACCATCGGAAGGACTGACTGAGCACCGCGGGGTGCGGGCAGGAAGAGCCCGGGGGGACGGCCGGGAGGAACCCCAGCACCACCCACCTGGCCATCTCGGGCAGCGACCACCGGATGCACTTCAGGGTCTTCTTCATCATGGAGGAGTTCTGCAGCAGGAAGAAGGGGCGGAGCAGCCGGCGGACGCGCAGGGACTGGGAGAGACCCGAGAAGCCCGTGGACTTGAAGCCGCCGTGCTCCCGGTGCGCCCCCCCGCCCCCCAAGCCGGGCAAGCCCCGCCAGCCCCGGCACTGGCCTGGCCGGCGGGCTCGGCCCCAGGCCGCTCTCCCGGCCCTGGCTCGTGGGCTGAGAGGCCGACAGATGCACGTGGGCAGCACGGTGGATGGCTCGAGGCCTCCCCCCTCCCATCACACCCAGGCCCACGGGATTTTCACCCACCTCCTGACAAGCAAGGCTCAGGGACACGGTCCAGTCCACCAGGGACACAGCCAGCACCACCAGGTAGGCCAGCAGCCACGGATTCTTCTGGAATTGGGCCCACCCCACCAGGTAGCCCTGTAAGGGACACGGGGGAGGGGTGCGTGGCGGGCGGGACACGGGCCCTCGTGGTGGCCGCGGGCCCCGGGGGGGGCTGCGGTACCCCCTCAAGTGTGGCCTGACCGCTGGCCCTCCGGTTGTTACTATTATCAGCTCTTACCGTACTATAAAGGTGATATACCAAGGGGTTACCATTCCACAAGCCAAGTCATGAGTATCTTAGGGGTCTGTCTGGGGTCGGTTGAGGGGCTTGCCCTCGGGGCTCAGGCTCTTTTGCTCAAGGCCAGCACTGCACCCCTTTGAGGCCCTCCGAGTGTGGTTTGTGGGCGGTGAGCTGCAGGGCAGAGCCTCATGGGGACTCTTCTGCCCGGGCTGGCTCCGATCGCCGTCGCCCAATTCCTTCCGGACCGCGTCACCCCCTCCCTGGCTCTCTCCCGGGACGTTGCCCCTTCGGTGATGGGCTCCCCCGCCCCCGCCCCCCCGCCGGCCGGCTCTGCCTGTGCAAGCCACCACGGACGGTGTACGCGAAGGGCTCAGGAAGGCACTGCAGAAGAGGCCGAGGCAGGACCCTCCCCCCGGGAGGGGGCCAGGAGGGGCACCTGCCCGCCCCGCCCTCCCTCCCTGCCTCCTGGGGCGCCCACTCCTGAGGCCCCAGCCTGTGGATAAACACACTCCCCCTCACCTCCAACCTAGCCACTCAACTCACGGCAACTTCCTATCCGTTTAAAAACCCCTAGCCTGCCAACCACATGATGGGCTGAAAACAAGAACTGAGGAGCTGCCTGGTGCCCACAGTCACACACGCACACGCACACGCGCACACACTCGCGTGCACCCAGCGCCAAAGCCCCCTCTCCCGCCCCCCACAGGACAGGCAGGCACTGGGCCACAGCACGTCCGGAGTGAGAGGTCAGGCGGCGGCGCTGTGGATGGGAACACGGGAACCCCCAGATCGGTAGCCCTAAAAGCTTTCACCGAAGCCGCAGAAGGCCCAGCCTGGGGGGGGGGGGCGGGCGGCCCTCCGCGCTGAGCTGGGAAGCCGCAAAGGCCCCAGACCGAGGTGGCCCCGAGCTCACAGTGCGGAGGCCCACTCCAGCTTCCAGAAGGATCCAGTCAGCAGCCGCCTGCGGCTCTCTGCCCTACATCCACCTCCTCTCCGCGGGGGGCCGGCAGGGTGGGCCGTGAGGAGAGACCGCCTCGCATTCCTGGGGTCCCCACGGCCAGCCCTCAGTCACCCCAGAGGATGCCCAGCCCCGGGGCACAGCGGGGGGGGGGCGGGGAGCTGCCGTCCTCTCTCCCAAAGCTCAGCCAGGAGCAAAAGATTGGGCCAAAGAGCCAAGGCAAGAGGAGCGGCCGCCAGCCCGGGGCGGCGGAATGAACCGGAAGCGGCGCGGGGCGCCAGGGCGCGGGGCCCCCGATCCTCACCTTCACGGAGACGTCGGCCACGAAGAGCAGCAGGCAGAGCGCCTCGACGCCCTCGGTCAGGCCGCAGGGCGGGGCCCAGGGCCGCGGGCGGTAGCGCACGTCGGCCGTCCAGGTGAGGGAGGAAGGGGCCTCGATGAACGCCAAGGCCAGGATCAGGAAAATGGCGAAGCTCAGGGCCCTGGGAGGGAGACAAGCCTGGTGAGAGGGCAGCCACCGCCGCCGCCCCCCTTCCCGGCGGCGCCCCCCGGAGGCGCTCTGCGTAGGACGGGCGCCCGCCCCTCCCTCGAGGGCGGATGGGGCCCCCTGTGCCACCAAGGGAGGCAGGCTTGGCACCCCAACCCGGTGAGGCCAGCCCGCCCGCGGGGCGCGCTCACCGCTGGCTCCAGTTGGAGTAATAGCACCGGTAGAGCCACAGCGAGCCGGAGTCCATTCGGTGGTAGATGGAGCGGTACTGGGGGGGGGGGGAGGAGGGAGGGGTCTCTCAGTGCTGCACACCCCGTGTTCCCTGGTTCTCTGGCTTCTGCCCCCCTCACCACACACAGCCAAGCACAGCACAGCCACTCCCCAGGAAAAGCCCGGTGGGGGGGGCGCAGTGGGGGGGGGAGCCGGGACCCCTCCCTCCGCGGCCCCCCACCCCTACACGTGACGAGACGGTGGTGGTGAGGACTCAGACCGGCTTGGCCTCGGACCAGCAGGGAACCGGAGGGGGGGCGGGCGGGGGAGACTCTCAGCCAGCGGGCGCCCCACCCACCTCGACAGCGTCTTCAATGAAGACCACAGCCTGGTGGATGCGCAGGTCCTGCCCGGCCCCGGCACCTAGGGGCAGAAGGGACACCCCGGGTGACCACCCAGGAGCACAGGGCCTGGCCCCAGGTCCCCCACCCCGCAGCGTGGCACAGGCCACCCCGCCCAGGGTGGGGTGCCAGCAAGGAGAGGGGCACAGATGTGCCCAGCGCCCCGGGCACGGCGTGGGGGTGGCCCTGCCTCCCGGCGGCTGCCCGGGGGCACCGTGTAGCTAGAGGGCACGCGGAGAGGCGGCAGCACCCGCGGGGGCCTGACACCAAGCCCAGAGCGCGACTGGGCGCTCCTCATCCCGTGGGGACGGTCCCCTGGGCGTCACCAGCCACCTGCCTGGCGCCCAGAACCCAGCACTGAGGACCAATGCCCCACTCCCCCCCAGCCCACGGGACCAGGCCACGGAGCCCAAGGGATGCCAGCCCTGCCCGAGCAGAGGGCAGCCACCGCCGGTCACCTCCGCCACCCACAATGGGGACCTCACAGCCCGGGAGAGGAGGCGCCGCCTCAGCCTGCTCCCCGAGCCCCCCTCTTGCTCTAGGCTGGCCCCTGCACGCTCAGCATCCGTGCAAACCCTCGCAGACCCTCCCCAGCAGGGTTACAACACTAACACCTGCTAGAGCACTGCTGCCACACAGCCCCTCCCCCATCAGCACTCTCCCGCGTCCCGGGACACGGGACACGGTCACAGCCGGCGAAGGAGTAGCAGGCCTCCTAGGCGAGCAACAAGAGAAAAACGCTCTCCTCAACCTTTGGCCAGGGCCCGCAGCTGAGTCAGGAAGAGCCGGTCCCCTGGAGTCCGGGCACCCTGCAGCGGCAGCACCCCCCCCGCCCCCCCACAGGGAGGGGGGAGCCCAGGGGCCATCTCCAGGCCGCGGGTGCCCGCAGGGAGGCTGAATGAGCCATTCTCACAAGCAGCCCAGCTGAAGGGCAAAGACAACAGAGGCTGTCATCAGCCACCACGACCAGGGCTCAGCGGAGATCACACACGATCACACGCGTGCCCCCCGCTACCCAGCCCCTCGCTGGGTACTCAGTCCCTTTCCCTGCACCTGCCCACGCTCACCCGGCCTGCAAGGGGCAGCTCCAGACACCATGCCCTTGCCAAGGCCCCGGCACAGGCTGGAAGGAGGTCCCCACCCCCCTGTTGCCACACAGTATGGAGGGCCGGGAAATACGCTGCTCACCCAGCGCACCCAGAGCGGGAAGCAGCCAGGCGCGACCCGAGGCGGGGGGGGGGGGGGGGGGGGGGGGGGGAGGCCGCCCCGGGGGCAGGGCCGTGACCCTGGGCAGGTCCGGGAACCTCAGTTTCCTCATCATCACATGGAGGCTGACCGAGGTCCTCCCGCTGCTTCCTCTGGAGTGCTCTGGGAACACATCTCCACCCTCCCTAGACTCAGCAATCTCTCAGGCCACGGGCAGGGAGGGCAGTGGGCAGCTGCGGGGGGGGGGGGGGGCAATGGAGGAACCCCCGACAGCCCAGCCCAGACTTGGAGCTGGGCTCCAAAGTCACCCCGAACACACACCCCGTGACTACTCCATCTCCCTCCAGACACCTACTACTACTGCCCTGTGGCTTGGCATAAGTAGCTCGGTTCCCTGGGCCTCAGTTTCCCCATGAGAAATGGGGGGGGCGGGGGAGGAAGGGAGTGCAACTGGCTCACGCCTGTAATCCTACACGCTCCCGAGGCTCAGCTGTGGGCACCGAGGTTGGAAGGCAGCCTGGGCAGGGAAGGTCTGTGCGACTCTCATCCCCAGTTAACCCCCAAACAGCTGGAAGCGCGGCTGCGGCGTGGGGCGCCGGCCCGGCGTGGAAAAGCTGGGGGACAGCGCCCCGATCCTGAGTTCAAGCCCCAGGACCTGCACAGAGGGGTGGGTGGGGGGGCAGGACTCGGGGTGACGGTGGACGGCGCAGGGCCCGGGTGCGACCCCCCACCTCCCCCCACCCCGCCCCGCCCCGCGCGCCCCTCCGACACCCAGGTCCCGGGACGGCGGGGCCCACTGTCACTCACCCGGGCCCACCGGGTCGCCCTGCCCTCCGTGGCCGCGGCCGCCCAAAAGAGGCTCCAGCTCGCCCCGGGGCCCCGCCATCGGCCGCCACGCGCCGGGTCCCCCCCTCCCCCGCCCCCACCTCCCCGACGGAGCCCCGGAGCCCCCGGAGCGCGCGACCCGCCGGCGCCCGCCCCCACTGCGCAGGCGCGCGGGCGGCCGGGCGGCCGGGCTCCCGGGAGGCGGGGCGACCGCGACGTGACGCGAGGGGATGCCCTTCACTGCTAGCCAATGAACACGGAGGTCCCCGCCGTCGCGCTGAACTTCCCTCCAATCAGGGAGCAGCCGGGCCGCGCCGGCGGGCCAGGGGTCCCGCGGCGGCCCCGGGGCCGGAAGCGCCCTTAGCCCTGCGGAGTGTGGATTAAACCTCAGGCTGCCCTGGCCGGCTTCCAGTCAGGACCCTGCTCAGATCTCAGCCTCCCGAGGAGCTAGGAGTTCAAGTAAGTGAGAGCCACCGGCTCCCGGAGGCCAAGAGCAAGGCTTCATAGATAGTTGATGGCTTTTCTTGAGATAGTGACCCAAGAAGCGCTCCTCCAGAGCCAATCGGCGCCATGTTAAAATCCCCTACCGAAAGCAACCTAGAGGGGCCGGGAAGGTGGCCTAGTGGCAAGAATGGTTGCCTTGTATACACGAAGCCCTGGGTTCGATTCCCCAGCACCACATATACAGAAAACGGCCAGAAGTGGCGCCGTGGCTCAAGTGGCAGAGTGCTAGCCTTGAGCAAAAAAGAAGCCAGGGACAGTGCTCAGGCCCTGAGTCCAAGGCCAGGACTGGCAAAAATAAATAAATAAAAACAAAAGCAACCTAGAGCTTGTATTGCTTTTCTACTGCTATAAAGACATGTTATCACAAACTCAGCCCAAAACTAAACAAGTGCTGGGTCACGCCTGTAATCCTAGCTACTCTGGAGGCCGAGATCTGAGGGTCAGAGTTCAAAGCCAGCCTAGGCAGGAAAGTCTATGGGAACTCTTATCTCCAATGAACCACCAGAAAACTGGAAGTGGAGTGGAGACTCAAAGTGATAGAGCACTAGCCTTGAGCAAAAAAAAAGCTCAGGGACAGGGCTGGGAATATGGCCTAGTGGTAAAGTGCTCGGCTCACATACTTCGTGAAGCCCTGTGTTCGATTCGTCAGTACCACGTAAATAGAAAAAGCCGAAAGTGGCGCTGTGGCTCAAGTGGTAGAGTGCTAGCCTTGAGCAAAAAGAAGCCAAGAGACAGTGCTCAGGGACAGCACCCAAGCCCCGTTCAAACCAGATAACCACCAGAAAATAAATAGAAATAGGCTCCCATTCATTGTCGATCGGTGCTGGAGATCCGAAGTCCAGCAAGCAGACTAAGTTCCTGCCCCAGGGCCTCACGGGCAAGAAAGGCTGGCTCACCCTGGGTGCGGGCTGAATTCCTTTCCAGGAGACTAGGATCAGAGTCCAGGCTGATTTGCTGGGTCTTGGAGACCAGAACTTTCCTTCATCCCAGCCACCATGACCATAAGAAGCCCTAATGCTGCCAAAGAGATGCCTCCAACCTGACTCCCCTCTCTATGAGAGTGTTAAGTGCAGAACACACACACACACACACACACACACACACACCTCCATGGTGTTAAATGTATGCATTTACAGTATTATACAACTGACATCTTCAGAGCTTTCTTCAACTTGAAAAGCTGGAACTTTATCCCATTCCTAAAATTACAATTACAATCGACTTCGTCCCTTTTGAGGCCTGTCTTGCTCGAAAGAGATCTTTATACTCCTGCCTCAACCTCCTGTGTAGCGGACTCTGGAGCTGAGCTGTGAGACAAGGAAAGGATTAAGAGGTTGGACCAACACCCTCAGAACTCAGAAGGCTGAGACCTGGGCCCTGGAAAAGTCAAAACAAGGCAAGGCAAGGCGGATTGTAAGTTCCAACTAACTGGGCCCAATGGTGTCCAAGTCACAGTCAATTGGCCCTCTGACTCTTGAGACAATAGGAAGACGAGTGTTTATGTTTTGGTCACTGTTTCTCACTGCTTCCTAGCTATGGGGAGCTTGTTATTACTATGTACACCGAGTTATGTCTTACGTTAATGACTGTAACCACAACATGTTTTCTGTACGCACCTATACTAACCTTCCCTGTGGGTGCTGGCCTCCCTGGTACCCCGCTTTCTATCCTCTGTCTCCCTTCTCATTTCTTTGGCTCCAGGGTCCCATCGTGCGGTTAACAACACTCCTGAGTAGCTGGATTGTGGGCATTTACTACCATACCTCCCTTCTTTCTGTGAACTTGACTATGCTATGTGCCTCAGAGAAGTAGAGTTACACAAAACTGGTCTTTTTGTGGCCACTTTATTTCACTCAGCGCCCTTCAAGGCCCATTGTAGCGACAACTGAATTCCCTTCCTTTTAAAGGCTGAATAACAAAGGGTGAACAGGGCTGGGATATGGCCTAGTGGCAAGAGAGCTTGCCTCGTATACATGAGGCCCTGGGTTCGATTCCCCATATTCCGCATATACAGAAAACGGCCAGAAGGGGCGCTGTGGCTCAAGTGGCAGAGTGCTAGCCTTGAGCAAAAGGAAGTCAGGGACAGTGCTCAGGCCCCGAGTCCAAGCCCCAGGACTGGCCAAAAAAAAAAGGGTGAACAAATGCAACTTGCAGGTGGGGACAAGAGGGAAAACCTAGGGGGAAAGGAGGGAAGGGGTGACACTGTCCAAAAGAATGTATGTGTTGCCTAACTTCTGTAACTGTAACCCCTCTGCACTTCGCCTTTATAATAACAATCAAATACATACAGAAGAAGGCTGAATAATATCCTATTACATGTGTGTGCCACGCCCGCTTATTGACTCAGCCATCAGCCAGTTGTTTCCACCTTTTGCCTGGTTTCTGTCTTGTTTTGTCCCCTCCTTGGCAGTACTTGGGCTTGGACTCCGTGCCTTGTGCTTGCCAGGCAGGTGCCCCTCCACTGAGACACACCCCCGGCTCTGTTGGGGTTTTGTTGTTGAATTTGTGGAGTTCTGCGTATATTCTGGACAGGCATGTGATTCGCAGATAGCATTTCTCCTATTCTGTGGTGTACTTTTTTGGTTTGAACTCCAGGGCCTGGGTGCTGTCCCTGAGCCTCTTTGTGCTCAAGGCCAGTGCTCTGTCACTTGAGCCACAGCGCCACCTCCGGCCATATTTTTAATGTTCATGAAAGCTGATGTGTCTCTTGGAGTTGCATGCCTCTTTAGTGTTATATCCAGAAACCACTGCCAGACGCATTACCGTGAAGCCTGCACCTAAAGACCCCATCTAAGAAGCAGAAGGAAGGGCTTGGACTCGGGGCTTCCCGATCTCACTCGACTTGCTCACGGAGGTTCCTCTACCGTGTGAGTCACGCCTCCACGTCTGGCTTTGGGTGGCCATTTGGAGATGAAGAGTCTCGTGGACCTTTCTGCCTGGGCTATGATAAAGGTGATGCACACAGCGCGTACCGTTACATGAAGACGCATGCATTTTTATTTTTATTTATTTATTATTTTTTTTTGCCAGTCCTGGGGCTTGAACTCAGGGCCTGAGCACTGTCCCTGGCTTCTTTTTTGCTCAAGGCTAGCACTCTGCCACCTGAGCCACAGCGCCACTTCTGGCCGTTTTCCATATATGTGGTGCTGGGGAATCAAACCAAGAGCTTCATGTGTAGGAGGCAAGCACTCTTGCCACTAGGCCATATTCCCAGCCCAGATGCATGCATTTTAAACCCCACAAAAAGACTCTTTTTTTATTTTGAGAGAAAGGCAATGAGTGCCCACGGCACCCTGCAAAAGTAGGCTGTCCCCCGTAAAGTGTTAAATTAATTCCAACTGGAGAGTTCCCCGGCCACTCAGCTAGCTCCCTGGGGGCGGGGTGGACCGCATCCGCCAGTCAGCGTTCCTTTGGGGCTCCCAGAAGAGACCATCCCCACGGAGACCATCCCACGGAGGGAGACAGAAGTGGGCTGTGGGCGCAGGGCGGCCCCACTAGGGGGCGCCAAGGCTCAGCACAACGGGCCCTGCCCCGGGTTCACAGGGAAAGCCCCTGTTCAGGCGCGGGGCACGGGGCCTGTGTCCAGCATGCCATCCGGAGCCTGGCCGAACACTTACGGGTGCCACCAGGGGCAGGAAGGGCTGCGGGGGGCCCCGGGTGTCTTCAAGGTGTCTGGCCATCCCCATTTGTGGATCTGGTGGTGCTGGATTGTCAGAGCCGTGGCAGCTTGGCCTCCGTGGAGTTCTCCGGCGAGGATCATCGTCCTCTGTGCCTCAGTTCCCCCTCTGCAGGGTGGAGTCATAACCTCAGGGGACCCCCCCCAACACACACACCCTGTGAGGAGTGGAAGGAATCTCTCTCTCCACTTGGGGAGCTAGAGGCAGGGGTTGGGTGGTCCACCCCACCCCCCACCCCGGTGGTGCAGTCCAGGCCCCACCCCAGCAGCCCCCCTGGGGCCCAGTTATCCTGTGAGTTCAGCCCGGCCAGCCCTTCCCGCACTAATAAATAAAGTATACAGTAGGTGCTGAGCACCGCCTGTGTGCAAGGCTCTATCCAGGAACAGGGGCCCGCATTCCACCACAGCGTGCTCCTCTCTCAGCCTCGGTTTCCCCTTCTGAAAAGAGGGGAGCGTATCCCCTCTTGTGAAGAAGGATTCTCACGAGAAGATGAGAGCCCAAGCCGGCGGTGGGTGGCAGCCTCCCGGCAGGAGCAGCCGAAACCCCCAGAGCTCTGAGGAAACTGCGGGGCGCGGGTGGCTCGCGCCTGTCACCCTAGCTACTCAGGAGGCTGAGATCCGAGATGACTGTTCAAAGCCAGCCTGGGCAGGAAAGTCCATGACACTCTTATGAACCAGCAAGAAGTCAGAGGTAGACTCAAGTTCAAGCCCCAGAACTGGCACGGGAAATAGTAATACAATAAAATAAATAGGGACCTGGACTGCATTTCCCAGACGGTAGAGAAAGGGGTGCAGATACCGTGACCATCCCTACACATGGTTTGCAGTACACCCCCCACGGTCACAGGCCCGTGACCACGCCCCCTTGGCGGTTTACAGTTCCCTGACCACGACCCCGGCAGGGCTGTACACACCCAAAGGGCCCTCTGCCCACCACCGAGCCCCTGCTCCTCCTGCCCCGTCCGGGGTTCTCCACAGTGCCCTAGAACGGGGACAGCGGCCCTGAGACCAGAGGCCAGCGGGGACATGGCTGCCCCCCACCCCGCCCCCTCCCTCCTTCCCCCTGCCAGGCAGACCTGTCTGAGGGACAGAGGGGCACGGGGACGTCATTGAACCGCGTGACTGCACCTGAGGACGGGCACCGGTGCCCAGGCAACCTCAGTGAGCGCGCAGACCCCAGCGGCTAACGCTGCTGTCTACACCCGACCAACAAGCCACTTTCCCACCACTGGGAGTGTGCTGTAATGGGTACTTAAGCTGCTTGTGCCCGGCCTCGGGGCTTCCATTTTGCTGTTTGTCCTTGTTCCGAACCGTTCTCCCCCTGCACGATCACCTTGGCTTCCAGGAAAGCCGGGACTGAGCGGGTAACAGCTGCATCTCCTGAGAAGCCCCGCTGCCCCCCACTTATTCTGCTTATGCCTAATGCGTTGCGACACTTAATAATCTCCTTTCTCTGCCACATTTCCTTCCAAATAAACCCTCCTGTCACTTTTACTACCTTTGCATCTTGCCTGAATTTTTTTTCCTGTCTAACACAAGAATGGAACCTCCTGCCCTTCTGACCAATTGGCCCCAACCCTCTGGAGTTAAACACTCTTCAGGAATGGCTGCAGAACTTAGGGAAACGGCCTGCCGAATGACTACTTGTCAATCACAAAGCCTTCAGCTCAGAAACAGCCAAATGGAAGGGGCAAACGGGGCGCGGTACGGGGAATTTCCTGGCCTCCCTCCCGGGACCTCCATAGTCTCACCAACCTAGTCCTTAGTCCTTTAGGGGTCTTCGTCAGCTTTCCTTCTGTGGGCAAGGCAAGGAAATTACCAGCCATTCGTGATTGGATCAAATCTCCAGCCCCAGTTCCTCCCTGGAGGTGGGGGTGGGACCAAAGGCGCCAACCCTCTAATCTGTGATGTGATTGGTCCTCCTGGCAAGGGGCCACCAACCCCGGGTGCCCTCATTAGCATACACACACAGGTGGCTGGAGGGGTCTTCCTGTGCAACAGAAGATGCTCTTCTCCAGACGCCTCTGCTTCACAAGCTCTGGGTCTCCAGCCAGGATAAAGACGGACGTCTCTTGTGTTTGTTTGTTTCTGAGACCAAAATGTCACTGAGTCAGGCCTCGAAGTAGAGATCCTTAAGCCCAGGCTCCCGAGTGCTGGGCGGGAAGGCCGGCCCCACCTCCAGCCCAGGTACGTCTTATCGCGAGACTTGACAAGGCCCAGGGCCCATGCTCTGCCAGATCCGCCCCGTGGCGGCTGACTGCAGCGACATCCCGGGGCCTGCCTCAGTTTCTCCCGGGCTGTTGCTGAAGTCGCAAAGCACTCACTCTCCAGTTTCCTCAGCCTCGAAACTGCCGCTGCTGTGGCCCGGCCACGCGTCGTCTGCTGCATCTGGGGAAACTGAGGCTCCGGGGCCGTGTACGCTGGCTGAGTCACACCGCGAGCGAGAGAGCCAGAGGACGCCCGCCCAGCTGGCCCGAGCCAGGGAGCAGAGCACACAGGCCGGGCACAGAGTGCAAGCCCCCGTTGGGAAGCGGATCCTCGGCCCCGTCGCGGGGCGACCCCTGGGAGAGACAGCTCCTTCCCGTCCAGGCGGGGCTGCACTTGCTATTTTGAGCCGGCTGCCCGTGACACAGGCCATAGGAATCTGGGGACACCCGATGGCTTGTTATCTACGACTGTGGGTCCAGAATGGTGCTTTTTCAGCTCTGTGGCTCAAGAGCCAGGAGCGGCCATCTGGGGACAAGTGGTTTTTTTGTTTAGCGGTGCTTGGGAGCCAGCTGCCGTTGGGGGTGCTGAGAGGGGAGTTGTAGGGGCTGCAGGGTGGAAGGCGGCCCCGGAGAGACACTTGAGGGGCCTCGGGCTGACTGCAGAGCTGGCAGGCGGGGGGAGGCTGAGTCCTCTCCGGGCAGGCCACACCGGAGCCGGAGACCAGCCCGGAGCCTGGGGAAGCGGGAGGGGGAGACAGCAGACTTGGAGCCGGGCGCTGGAGGCTCGCAGCTGTACCCCCGCTACTCGGAGGCTGAGGCCTGGAGGATTTCAGTTCCATCTCCAATTAACTAGAAAAAACCTGGGCCAGAGGCATAACTCAAATGGTGGAGCATCAGCTATGAGCGAGCTGAGCCAGTACGGGACGCACTGAGTGCTAGCACGGAAGGAAGGGAGGGAAGGAGGGAGGGAGGGAGGGAGGGAGGGAGGGAGGGAGGGAGGGAGGAAGGGAGGAAGGAAGGGAGGAAGGAAGGAAGGAAGGAAGGAAGGAAGGAAGGAAGGAAGGAAGGAAGGAAGGAAGGAAGGAAGGTAAAGGGATGGAAGTCAGGGTTTTTGTGTTGTTGTTAGCAGCTGGTGCAGGGCCAGCCTCAGGGGAACTCTAGGCGGCAGTGGCATAAAATGGGCCTCCAGGTGTTTCTCCTTGGGGAGGAACCCGGGCTCTTCACCCCTGGGGTCCCAGCCGACCCCAGGTCCGTGGGGCCCCAGGCTTCGACAGGACAGTGGAGAGTTCGGGGCTGCCCTGCACACAGTTCACAGAGCTCAGGGTGCCCAGCACCGTGCCAGCCCCCCAGGCCCGGCCAGGAGCACAAGGCCCAGCCCAGAGGGGCTCCTTCTGACCCAAGGAACCCCGGGGGGCAGGATCCTGCGGGGCAGAGGCGGCAAGGCTGGGGGCACATGCGGGTCATTGTTCAGGACCCCCCCTGCCCCCCAGTACTGGGGACTGAATTCATAGCTCACAGGCTTCTGATCACAGATGAAGAAAGGAAGGAGAAGGCAAATGGCTAAACGGAGCAGGCCGAGCCCTGGAAACAGAACAGCACTTGCTTCCAAGGCAAAGCCCATTGCTGGGCGTAGACTGCAGGATAGACCTCAAACGCGGATGAAGGGGGCAGGGGAGGGGGCGGGAGCCAGGCTTCCTCTCTTCTCACACTGTGAGAAGCAGGAGCTCTGGGGGCGTGCGGGAGTTCTCGGGGGTCGGGGGAGCTCTCGGGGGGGCATCTGGGAGCTCTTGGGGGCCTAGGGAGCTCTCGGGGGCCTGGGGGAGCTCTCGGGGTGGGGGGGTCTGGGGGAGTTCTCGGGGGCCTGGGGAGTTCTCGGGGGGCGTCTGGGAGCTCTCGGGGGCCGGGGAGCTCTCGGGGCTTGGGGAGCTCTCGGGGGCCCAGGGGAGCTCTTGGGGGCCCAGGGGAGTTCTCGGGGCCTGGGGGAGCTCTTGGGGGCTTGGGGAGCTCTCGGGGGCCTGGGGGAGCTCTCGGGGCCTGGGGAGCTCTCGGGGCCTGGGGAAGCTCTCGAAGCTCTCGGGGGCCCGGGGAAGCTCTCGGGGGCCTAGGGAAGCTCTCGGGGGCCTAGGGAAGCTCTCGAAGCTCTCGGGGGCCCGGGGAAGCTCTCGGGGCCTGGGGGAGCTCTCAGGGGGCGTGCAGGAACTCTTGGGGGGCTGGGGGATCAGGAAAGCCAGATGCCGCCCAGGCAGGGGTTTTCCTGGCCTGCAAGAGAATCTCGACTGTTTAAGGCTTGAGAAGGGCCTGGGCCACAGCCCCGTGTAATCATCAGCCCCGTGGCCACACCAGGGGACTAAGCTCTGATTCTCTCACCCCCGCACTGTCCTCTCCTCAACGAGGACACCCGGGAGCCCGGGCTTCCTTCACCAGGAAGGGCCCGGCCCGTTCCGGCCACCTCCTCACTGTGCCGACCCCAGGCAGGGGCCGTGTCCATCCTGTTCATGGGCACAGAGCCATTGCTTGGTGTCCCCGGTGCTCCAGTACACCACACACGCACACACACACACGCACACCACGCACGCACGCACGCACACACACGCACACACACATGCACACATACACACACGCACACGCACGCACGCACGCAGCCCCCGCCACACTGCAGGCTGGAGGAGTGGGGAGTGGGGTACCAGGCCCACACCCTGTCTGTCACCCAGTCAGCAGCCACCAGCGGGGGCCACAAAGGGACCTGGGAGAGGCAGCTCCACCCAGCCCCGGCCTCCTCCTGCCCCCCCAGCGCCCCCGGCTGAGGGGAGTCCAGTCCTTCACCATTGGGATGGGGCCGAGGGCTCTAGAGAGCCTGCCCCTCTGTGAGGCCCTTGGCAGGGACAGCGAAGAACATAAAGCTCCTTCCCCCGGAGAGGGGAGGCTCCGCGGCATTCATTTAGAGTGTGCACATTGGAGGTAGAACAAATAGGGAGCATGGCTCAGTACCACACTTGCCGGACTTTGCCTGGCCCCTCACAGGCAAGCCCTGAGCCCCGGAGAGCCAGTGAATAAAAGGGGGGCGGGGGGGGCAACTGCACCAAGAGGCTTAAGGATTGTCCTTGGCATCTGACCCCTTCCTCCCTGACACTCCACAAGAAAGCCACAGCCTGGGTGAACTGGCCTGCCTCAGAATGATGGGGGCAGCCACAGGGCTCCTTCCATTGGTCCTCCAGGAAATCAGTCCACTCCGGCCCCACCCCCAGGGCCCCAGCCCGCCCCTGCCCACTTAGAGACTGCATATTTGTGTCCCCCCAAGCACAGGCACAGAGCCCCTCCTCCAGAGATGATGGTGCAGGGCCGCCGGGTAGGGACCTTTGGAGTGGGGTGAGTTCATTGCCAGATGTGCCGGGGCCGCCCCAGACCCCAGTGTGTAGGTACCGCGCTCTTGATCTCCGGGACAGAACGGAGAAGTGAAATCCGCTGCCCCGAAGTCCCCAGCCACGGGGCTCTGTCACCTAGCCCAGGTGGACGGTGGCCCTAGCCACCGGCCCGCAGCAGCTGGCCCTGAGGGTGGCCTGTCCCTCCCCAGCACCTCGCTCTTGTTTTGAAAGAAACCCATCTGCATACCAAATAAGGCCCGGGCTGCAGAGCCTCTGCGCTTCACACGATTCCTTTCAAGAGGCCAAGTGCAATTACACTGGAACCCTGAACTCGGCCTCCCCGGCCTCCCGTGTAAACAAGCGCCCAGCTGGGGCCCCAGCTGGCCGCCCTGGGGAGGCCGTGGGTCACCACCCTGCCTGACACTCGCCGCCCAGCCCGGCTCTCCCACGGGTGTGGCCTGAGCCCCCCCACCCCCCCCGCAGACCCCAGGACGCTTGCTGAGCTCTGCCTTCACAAAACCTACCTCTGCCTCCTGCTCTCAGCCCCCCTCCCCGGGCAGGAGGCGGGCGGGGTGCCAGGGCCAGGGCAGGTGCAAGTGCCAAGCTCTATGCGTGCACCCAGCCAGATGCCCCGGGAGCACAGATCCCCCCCATCTGGGCACCATTCATTCGCTCCCCCGGGAAAGCCCAGAATTCCCGCAGGCTTCTAAGGCCATGAGAAAGTTGGCTCAGGGCAGGGGGAGCCTTTTCCAGCACCCCACCCTCTGGCCACCCCCCCCCACGCCCAAGCTTGGGCTCTGTGCCCTAGCCACGGAAGTGTTCCAGGACCCCCCTGAGGGGGGCAGGCTGAGTCATCGTCCAGAGCCCAGCGCACGCAGCAAGCCCCAGGCCGCCAGCTCCCCTGCTCGGCCCAGGCCGGGAGCGCCCTGACTTCCCGCAGCCATCTGATTGCTATTAGGACCGGGGAAAGGGAATTCCTGGTTCTAGAAGCCACTGAGGGGACCCGGGGCAGGTTTCGGGGTGGGGGGAGAGAGAGTGGGTGCCACCTGGGTGGGGTCGCCTCACCCCATTTCCCCCATGCTCTACGCCCGCCCATTGGTCCACGGAAACGATGGTGGACCCCCTGCCCCCCACCTTCTTGTCCGGAAATCCCACTGGGAGCAGCCCAAAGGCACCAGCTAGGCAAGTGGATGGCCCGGAGCCTCCTGTACCGGGCAGCCCAGCGGAGCCTCAGGATGCAAGGGAGATTAACAACTGGACTCCGGCCACAGTGCTCAGGCCAAGTGTGACGTCACCAGGCGGGGAGATGAGTTCCCAGTGCGGGGGGGGGGGGGGGGCTCCTGAGCCGAGCATTCCTTCCTGAAGCCTCATCGCGGCTCAGCCCCTCCTCCCTCCCTCCCTCCCCTCCTCTCCCCCTCCTCCTCCTGCCGGGCCTGGAATGGGTTTGGGGCGGGTTCTCCTCCAGCCGGCGAGGGCTGGTCCTCGGGCAGTGCCTGGCCGCCCAGTGCCCCCGTGGGTCGGCGGTGGGGCGTCCTGGGAAGGATCTGCACCGAGGGAAGGCTCGGCGGACCCGACGGCCGCAGGTAGCACCCTGGGGCCCGGGGATCTGGGCGGTGGGCGGGCCCAGGGGCAGGGATGGGGACACCCACCGGGGTGAAGAAGCCCAGGAGGGCATTGAGGAAAGCCCCCTCCCCCTCCCCCGGCTTGGAGCCCTCAGCCCACGGACAGGAGCTGCCACCTACCAGAAGTCTCCTGTCATTCCCGACCTTCCAGAACCCCCTTCTATACAACAGACCTTGACCCCCCCCCAAACAGCAGCCTCAGTCCCTAGGCAGCCTGCACTAGCAGCTCCTGCTCGGTCCTCCTGTACGGGCTTCCCTTCCCCTTCCCTCCCCCCCCCCACTTCACAGTCGAGCTTGCTTTCTTCAAGAGCGAGGAGGAAACCCGCCGCGGGCAGCACCCCGCGCGTGGGGAGTCGGCCTCCGTGTGCTCACGCCACAGCCTTCCACGAAGGCTGCGACTCGGGCTGGGCACGGCCCTGGCGTGGGCACTGCGGCCTCCGACGAGGGTCCCGCCCCGTCTCGCTGGCCCTCGAGCTGCGAGCGGGGGGCCCGGGTCCCCGCAAACGCCCAGGCTTGCTGTCCGCCGGGGAGCTGCCCACCGAGAACCCCCCTCGAGGACAGAGGACAGGGGTGGGTGGCCGTGGGCCGGCAGAGGTGGCCAAGCCATCCTGCCCTGAGATGCAAGGGCTCAGCTTTCGTGGAAGCTGGCTCTGCCACGGCCTGGCACGAGATGCACACGCACGCACGCGCACGCACGCACACGTCGCACACATGTCTTCAATAGAGCCCATCTGGGGTCCGCTTGGCTTTCGGCTGGCGCTGTGCTCCAGTGAAATCGCTGCTCAGCGCCGGGGTACCGGGACAAATCCAATCCGGCAGCGCCCCTCTCCTGCCTGCCTCTGCCCACTCGGGGACCAGCCTGGGGCGGCGGAGTGACAGGGCGAGGCTCTCCTGGCCAGGACCCCGTGGGAGGTGGTGGGTCCCCCCTGGAAGGGCGACTAAGAAAAGGGGGGGCATTCGAACCACAGGGAAGTCGGTGCCTTGTTTGGGGGCCCAGGGCCTGGGGGGCCGGGAGGGTCTGGGGCGCGGGCTGGGGCGGCCGGGCAGCGGCCCAGGGTGGCGTCGGGGGGGCCCGGGTGGCACCCCGCTCGCACAGCGCTCCACCGGGCCGGGCACGCGGGGCGAAGGCGCGCAGGGGCCCCAGAGTGCGGGCCCCGGGCGCACGGAGGGGCCCCGGGGGCGGGGAGGCGCCGGATCCCCCCGTGGGACGGGGCCCGGAGCGGCCCCGCCTCGCCACCCCGCCACCCCGCGGGGCTGAGGGCGCCGCCCGCTCCGGGAGGCCTCGGGTTAAGCGGGGGGGCGGGCCCTCACGCGGACGGACACCCTTCCCAGCCAATGACGGGCCCCTCTGCCTCGGCCCCGCCCCCGGTGGGCTGGGGTGGGCGGGGCGGCGGCGGGGCGGAGCCCGGGAAGGAATTTCTGGGGAGTGAGCTGAGCGTTCTGAGGGGGGGCGGGTCTGTAGGGGGCCGGCGGCCTCAGTTTCCCCACCTCTCAGCCGGGGCTGCCCCCCCCCCCGCCCACGGGTCCTGCCGGCCCTGCCCCGGGCCGGGCTGCCTGAGCCCGCGGTGACCTGGCGGGCGCCGTCGGGGCCCGAGGACCGCTTTCCACCTTGGATGGGTGAAGGGCTCCCCCGGCCTGGCCTGGGGCAGATGACAGGGCGAGGCTGCCTCCAATCCGAAGGCCCCTGGGAGGTGCCCGCGGGGGAGCCCTTGAGCAGGGTACAAACCCAAGGCCCAGCCAAAGGCCGCCTCCCCCAGGAAGTCCTTCTGCCTTCATAAACTGCCTCCCCTTTGCGGGGGGGGGGGGGGGGGCCACGGTCCAAACAGCCAGGTGCCTGTCACCAGAAACATCCTGGCTCCCAGAGTCTCCCCAGCTTCCTCCCCAGAGAGAGGCAGTTCGGACCCAGGGGACCCGCAAGAGTCTGAACACAGGGTCCACAGGCAAGAAAGGCTGTGCCGCAATGTGGGTGCCCATCTCACCCACCAGGTT
>NC_063173.1:57669258-57707250 GCF_023159225.1 Perognathus longimembris pacificus | reverse complement strand
TTCCCTGGGTTTTGCAATGCGGGCGGAAGAGGGAGGCGCCCTGGCTCGCCTGACCCCGAAGCTGAAGCTCATCAGTGCTTTTCCCGTCTTTAAAACACTCCGGGAGAAAAGCCGGGTGCTGGCGGCCCACGCCTGGAATCCTAGCTGCTCGCGAGGTTGAGATCTGAGGATGGCGGTTCAAAGCCAGCCGGGGCAGAAAAGGCCACTGGGGTGGGACTCTTATCTCCATTAAACTGTTAAGAAAAAGCCGGAAGAGGCGCTGTGGCTCAAGTGGTAGAGCGCTAGCCTTGAGCACAAAGAGGCTCAGGGACAGCGCCCAGAGTTCAAACCCCAGGACTGGCAAGTACATCCCCCCCAGCCCCCCAAGAAATGGGCAATAGAAACATAGAAATGTATATGAAACATTAGGACAGTTGAAAGACAAATGATAAAGAAATGGTCTGTGTGTAAAGCTGGGCCTGATTGTGATCCCAGCTACTGGGGAGGTAGAGGATGAACCAAACCGGATTACACAGTGAAATTCTCTTTAAAATCTTATCCCTCCTACTTCCCTCCTACTTCCCCCCCCCCAAAAAAAAAAAAACAACCCCAGAAAATGCTTGTGTAACCATCCCCAGCTCAAGAAGTAGAACACGCTCACCCAGCCGGGGGCGTAGCTCAGCCGCAGCGCCTGCCTGACACGGGTTCAAAGGCCCTGGGTTCCACTGTTCATAAGAACAGCACTCCAGCACTGTTCATAAGAAAAGCTGGCCGTTGGTGGCTCCGACCTGTAACCCTAGCTCAAGAGGCTGAGATCTGAGGACCACAGTTCAAAGCCAGCCCAGGCAGGAAAGGCTGTGAGACTCTCATTGCAGCTAACTACCAGAAATCTAGAGGGCTGGGAGTATGGCCTAGTGGCAAGAGTGCTTGCCTCGTATACATGAAGCCCTGGGTTCGATTCCCCAGCACCACATATACAGAAAACGGCCAGAAGGGGCGCTGTGGCTCAAGTGGCAGAGTGCTAGCCTTGAGCAAAAAGAAGCCAGGGACAGCGCTCAGGCCCTGAGTCCAAGGCCCAGGACTGGAGAAACAAAAACCCCCAGAACCCTAGAAAGGGTGCTGTGGCTCGACGTAGTAGGGCATTCGCCTTGAGCACAGAGGCTCGGGGAGAGCCCTCGTTTTTCCTTCTGTTAAGTGTGGACGATGACCTTTGCCCGGCCTGGTGTGGAGGTGCGGTATTTGGCAATCGATGTTATCTTGAACGCATGACCTGTGAACTCTAACCTCTAGAGGTCGAGGTGGTAGAGGAGAGGCGGGAGGGTGTTGCCTTTTCTCCAGTCCCTGCTCTGGGCCTCCTCCTGCTCTTGTACCCTCGAGGGCTGAGGGGGAGTGGGTGCGTGTGCGTGACCTCTGACCTTGGCTTCACAGCTCTGGGAAAGCCTGACGGAACTGGTCACGGCCACGGGGAACTACGGTAACTACCGCCCGCCGGCTGGCGGCCTGCGTGGGCTTCCGCTTTCCCATCCTGGGCGTGCACCTCAAGGATCTGGTGGCCCTGCAGCTGGCCCTGCCCGACTGGCTGGACCCGGCCCGCACCCGGCTCAACGGCACCAAGATGAAGCAGCTCTTCGCCATCCTGGAGCAGCTGGCCATGGTGACCAGCCTGCGGCCGCCCATGCAGGCCAACCATGACCTGCTCAGCCTGCTCACGGTGAGGGGCTGGGGGGCGTGGCCCGGGCTCCGGGTCTCGGGGTGAGCATGGAGGCGGGTTCCAGGCCCAGGGTGGACTGGGGGCCTGCGTGTGCGTCCCCGGAGGGGCTCCTCCTGTCCTGTCGCTCGATTGCGTTTAGGGTTTGAGGCTGAGCGCAAAGCCCCAGGGATTGGAGTCAGTGGCGGGGTGGTACGGGGTGGATTCTAATGCGGCTGTGGGATCTGTCTGGAGGTCTAGGGTGGGAATGTGAGTGTGTGTGTGTGTGTGTGTGTGCGCGCGTGTGTGTGTGCCAGCACTAGGGCTTGAACTCAGGGCCTGGGTGCTGTCCTGTAGCTTTTTGCCCAGTGTTGGTGCTTTACTCCTTGAGCCGCAGCTCCACTTCCAGCTTCTTGCTGGTTCATTGGAGATAAGCCTCTACCACATTTCTTGCCCTGGTTGGTGTCAGACCTTGACCCTCAGATCTCGGGTTCCCGAGCAGCTAGGATTCCAGGCGTGAGCCAGGGGCGTCCAGCTGGAGCGATGCCAGGTTCTAGGAGAGTGTGAGGGTTCAGAGTCGATTCTTTCTCGCAGCTTCTGGCTGGGGTGGGGCTTGAGAGCTGAGCTGGATTCTGGATGGATGCCACAGCTCGGGGCTAAGTTCTGATTCGGCTTCCTGTCTGGGGGCTTGGGGGGGTGCATTGTGCTCACAGTTGGGGGCCACACCGTGGTCTGGCCCGAGCACTGGCCGAGCGGTGGCCTCTGGGTGGCCCTGCCCCCTGGGCTGGGGGCTCGGAACGGTGAGCCCCGGCTTGTGCGCCCCAGGTGTCTCTGGACCAGTATCAGACCGAGGATGAGCTCTACCAGCTGTCTCTGCAGCGAGAACCGCGCTCCAAGTCCTCGGTGAGGGGGGACCCCAGCTCCTCGCTTTGCCCTCCCCAAGAATCCATCCCAGCTGGTGCCCCCCCCCCCCCCCCCCCGCGAACCAGCCAGCGGCCTGGGGGCGGGCTGCCTTCTCCCCAGGGGCTCCCCTGGGCTGCCCCCACCTCCGAGCTCAGGCCTGACCCTTCCTGCAGCCCACCAGCCCCACCAGCTGCACCCCACCTCCGCGGCCCCCCGTGCTGGAGGAGTGGACCTCCGCGGCCAAGCCCAAGCTGGACCAGGCCCTGGTGGCCGAGCACATTGAGAAGATGGTGGAGGTGAGGCTTCGCGGAGTCCGGGGGCGGGGCGGGGGCAGGACGGGGCAGGACGGGGCAGGATGGGGCAGGACGGGGCAGGACAGGGGCAGGACCGGGCAGGACGGGGCAGGACGGGGTAGCAGGCGGCTGCCGGGCGGAGGGCCCGGCTGGGGAGCGGGGACGGTGGCGGGACATCTGTGACTCTCGTTAGAACATAGAGCGGGCCGGGGGGGGGGGGGGGCCCGTGGCGGGGGCGGGCAGGCCCCCAGGAGCCTTCTTTCCGTCCTGCATGTCACTCTTTACACCCCTAGTCTGTGTTCCGGAATTTCGACGTGGATGGCGACGGCCACATCTCGCAGGAGGAATTCCAGATCATTCGAGGCAACTTCCCTTACCTCAGCGCCTTCGGGGACCTCGACCAGAACCAGTGAGGAGGGCCGGGGCTTGGGGAGCGGGAGGGCACCCCGTCCACCTCCCCTCGGGAGCAAGAAGAGGGCCCAGATGGCCCTGGCTGACGGGGGAGGGGGAGGTTGCACCGGTCTAGGTTCCACCCGAAGAATCTTGCAAAGAGGGTGACCCGCGTGACCTTTGCCATATGAAAGCTGATTTATTATAAAGCTCACAGTGGCCAAAGAATGGGCAAGCGGGACCCCAGGGTGCCCAGGTTGAACGAATAGATAAGAAAGGCCCGAGAGCTGGGCGTGGCTGGCTCACACCTGTAACCCCACCTACACGGGACACCGAGACCTGAGGATCCTGGTTTGAAGCCAGTCTGAGCAGGAAAGGCCCTGGGACTGTTTCTTTCTTTCTTTTTTTTTTTTTTTGGCCAGTCCTGGGGCTTGGACTCAGGGCCTGAGCACTGTCCCTGGCTTCTTTTTTGCCCTGGCTTCTTTTTTACTCAAGGCTAGCACTCTGCCACTTGAGCCACAGCGCCACTTCTGGCCGTTTTCCATAGATGTGGTGCTGGGGAATCGAACCCAGGGCTTCATGTATATGAGGCAAGCGCTCTTGCCACTAGGCCATATCCCCAGCCCCGGGACTGTTACTTTCAACAAACTACTTAGAAAAAGCCAGGAATGGCGCTGTGGCTCAAAGAGGCTCAGGGATGGAGCCCTGAGCCTCCATCCAGGACTGGTGGAGACCCAGGACTGGCGCGCGCACACCCGCCCACCCACAGAAAGAAAAAACAAAGAAAAGAAAGGAAAAAAAAATGAAAAGGAAAAGCCTCTAATTCGCAGCACCCACTGGCTTATCCACAGCTCAGATGCTGACAATTCAGGAAAACAGCTGCTTCTCTGAAGTAGGTTAGCCGTGCCCTCTGCTACCATGTTTATGCCCCATTTTTTGCTGAGCAGACAAAATCCCAATCAAAATTTACACTCCATGCCAGGTCGATTTATTTTTAAATGTGACCTGTATTTCAAAACTCTTGTTTCTTTTTTTTTTCTCTCCATATAACAAAAATCCACAGTAGGCTCTGTACGTGACTCCTGTCCCAGCCACTTAGGGGGAGGAGATCGGGAAGAGCTGGGTTTGGAAGTCAGACCAGGCAAAAGTTATCAAGACCCCATTTCAATCAACAAGCAAGCAGTGGTAGTATACACCTGTCATCACATCCACCCGGGAGGGAGAGATGGAAGGATTATGTCCAAGGGTGGCTGGGCCAGAGAGGACCTTACCTGAAAAAGCGACTAGAAGCTGGGCGCCGGTGGGTCCCGCCTGACATCCTAGCTACTCAGGAGGCTGAGATCTGAAGACTGCAATTGAAGCCAGTCCAGGCAGCAAAGTCCATGAAAGCCGGAAGCGGCGCTGTGGCTTAAGTGGTAGAGCGCTAGCCTTGAGCAAAAGAAGCTCAGGGACTGCGCTGAATAAAGCCAAGTCCTGGAGTGAGCATGACTCACTGGAGACACTGAATTTAATCCTTAGTACTGCCCCCCATCAACAACCAACAAAACCAAGAGAAAAACCAAGCCAAAAAAACACTGAAGACCACTAACGCCCTCCCCAGAACCAGAACCCCGCTCTTGGCCTCGTCCAACGTTCTCTCCTTGTTTCTTGAAAAATCACCCGTGCATATAAAACAAAACAAAAAAAAATGGTTTTTGAGCTAGTCCCCTGAAGCTTGAACTTAGGGCTTAGGCACTTTCCCTGAGCTTTTTTTGTTCAAGGCCATGTGTATGTGTGTATATATGCGTGCATGTGTATGTGTATGGTTTTTTTTTTTGCCAGTCCTGGAGCTTGAACTCAGGGCCTGAGCACTGTCCATGGCTTCCTTTTGCTTAAGGCTAGCACTCTGCCACTTGAGCCACAGTGCCACACCCAGCTTTTTCTGTTTATGTGGTGCTGAGGAATCAAACCCAGGGCTTCATACATGCTAGGCAGGCACTCTACTGCTAAGCCATATTCCCAGCCCTATTTATTTTTTTATACAATTTTTTTTTCCAGTACTAGGCTTGAACTCAGGGCCTGAGCGCTGTCCCTGAGCTTCTTTTGCTCAAGGCTAGCACTCTACCACTTGAGCCACAGCGCCACTTTTGGCTTTTTCTGTTTATGTGGTGTTGAGGAATCGAACCCAGGGCTTCATGCATGCTAGGCAAGCACTCTACCACTAAGCCACATTCCTAGTCCGAAATGTTTGATATCCTTTTAGCCAGCATCTAGGTCTTTGTAGCATTGAAGTTTCTTTCTTCTCTCCCTTCATCCCTCTTTCCCTTCCTCCTCTTGCTCTCTCTTTCTCTCTGTCTCTGTCTCTCTCTTATTGAGGTTTGAACTCAAGGGCCTTCTGCTTGCTTGGGAGGCACTCTACCACTGAGTCATTCCTTCAGCACTTTTTGGTACTAGTTATTTTGTTTATTTTTGTGCTGGTGGGATTTGAACTCAGAGCTTCAAGCTGTCACTTAGCTTGCTTTTTTTTTTGTCAGTTGTGGGGCTTGAACTCAGGGCCTAGGCGCCATTCCTGAGTTTTGTCGCTGAAGGCTAGAGCTCTCCCACTTTGAGCCACAGCTTCACTTCCCATTAATTGGAGATGGTGGTTAATTGGAGAGAAAGAGTCTCACAGACTTTACTTCCCTGGGCTGGCTTTGAACCAGGAGCCTCGGATCTCATCCTCCTGAGTGGATAGGATTCAGGTGTGAACCACCAGCACCCAGCCCGCTCAGCGTTCTTGCTGGCAGGTGGTGCTTTATCACCTGAGCTATGCCTCCTTTCTGGCACTTTGCTGACTATTTTGGAGATGGAGTCTCACAGATGCTTCTGCCTAGGCTGGTTTTGAACCTCGATCCTTCAAGTCTCAGCCTCTTAAGTAGCTAGAAGGACGGGTATGAGCCACCAGCACCTGGCTTGTCCTGTTTATTTTCTAGATAGGGTCTTCCTTCTAGTTAGGACATTTGTCTAGACGATGATACTCCTTTCTTTTTTCCTATCTCAGTCCATAGCTAGGCTGACTGACATGCATGCCTACACCCAGCTTCTTCAGTTGAACAGGAGTCTCAGGGACTTTTCTGCCTTGGATGTCCTAGAACTACCATCTTCCTGATCTGAGCCTCCCGCTTGCCTAGGATGACTGGCCCGTGCCCCTGGGCCCAGCTGTTGTCTGAGAAGGAGTCTAGTGGACCCCCCCTCCCCCCCACCCCGCCCTCCAGGCCGGCCTGGGCCGGGAATCCTGAACTCCGCCTCCTGAGTCGCTGGGAGTGCAGGCCTGAGCCGCCAGTGCCCCTTTGCATCCTTCCCTTTCCCTTTTCTTTTTTTTCACTTTCTTGACAGGACTTCTCACTTTTTTTTTTTCCCTTTTGCTTTTGGTTTGCACTGAACCCCTTACCCTGGCCCTCTCCCCCTGTGTAGAACGAGCTCGTTCTTGGGAACAGCTGCACGGCCGTCTGGGCACCGTGTACCTCGCCATCCTTCCCGTGGAAGGACGTGCGCAGGGCTGCGGCGCGGTGCTATAATTATACGCCGTGCTGCTGGGAACACCCGGGCACCGGGACTCTCGGGCCAGTATTTCTGTAGGAGAAATTCCTCGAAGTGGGATAATTGGATCCAATGAGGTACACATTTAAAACGAGGGGAGAGGCTGCCAAACTGACCTCAGACGAGGTGAGATCACCCCTCCCCCCAAGCCCGCAGCGCACAAGTGCCTCTGTGTCCCAACCTCCTCGCCAAGAACCGGGCTAAAATAAGCTTTACAATTTTGCCAGTCTTGGCAAACGGTATCTTGGTTACATTTGCATTTCTTTAATACAAATGAGAGGGGGGAGCTATCTATTCAGATGTTTATTGGCTACTTCTATTTCTTCTGCTAATTGCTCCTATTCTTTGTCCATTATTCTATTGGGTGTGTTGGTCTTTTTCTCATTGATTTTTTTTTTTTTTAAAGAATCTGTGTTAATGGATATTAACCCATTGCTGTCAAATGTGTTTGCAAATATTCCCTCCCCGTCTGTCATTTGTGTTGGTTTTTTTTTTCCAGATAAAAATTTCAAAAGTTTTGTGTGTTCTCTATGTCAGTCTTTCCCTTTATGACTTCTCAGATTTCTGTTATGTGTAGAAAGACACTTCTCCACCTCTCGAAATTACCAAAAGCTATCCTCCTATCTTTCTGGATACTTTTAGGATTTTATTTGCTTTTCATCAGTGTTCTTTCTTTTTTTTTGTTCAAGACTGGGACTCAAACTGGGTACCAGATGCTCTTGCTCACTGGCTGGTGTTCTACTAACCGAGCCACGCCTCTGCCCCCTTTATCAATGCCCTTAATCAGCAAGATTGTGGTTTTCGTGTACAAGATGAAGCTCATCTACCTTAGGGAATTTTTTTTTTTTTTTCAAAATGGCCAGTTGTCCCAAATGCCCCACTGACGTGAAAGAGCACTGGGGCTCACGTGTTAGAACCCCAAATACAACACAAGGCCTGCTCCCTACGCTGACCCTGTACACAAAAAATATATTTGAAGTGTAGGAAAACACACTTGATGCCCATTCGGTAAGAAGGAAACTGAGGCACTGGGTGGTTAAGGGGCTTCAGGTCCTGTGTTTGGTGAAATAGGACACCCTCTTCCTTTAAACCCACGCGCATGGGTGGACAGGGGCCCTGCAGGCCAGGCTGGGGGAGAGGGGAGCCGAGCAGCGGGGGCGGAGGCCATGCAGGTGCAGCTCACTTCACCCCAGAACTCATCTGGGGAAGGGGGGGTCCCCTCCCAGCAGGCCCTGCAGAACACATTTTGGGCTTCATGACCCCATGGGTTGGGCAGGAATATGACCTCCCAGGGCCGTCAGGAAATGACTTGGCCAGCACCTGACCCCTGGGGGGGGGGGGTCAGTGGCAGCGGGTCCAGGCGTCTGTCTGGCTCTTTTCTTCCCGTGGGGGGGGGGATGGGCATTCCACGGGGAAGGCCCAAGCTGAGGTGCCGCCCCCCCCCCCCCCCGCACCAGGGATGGCTGCATTAGCCGGGAGGAGATGATCTCCTACTTCCTGCGCTCCAGCTCCGTGCTGGGGGGCCGAATGGGCTTCATACACAACTTCCAGGAGAGCACCTCCTTGCGCCCGGTCGCTTGCCGCCACTGCAAAGCCTTGGTGAGCCCCAGACACCTCCCCGCCCGCCCTGGCCCTGCAGAAGGCCCCGCCCTGCCGCCGGGCTCCTCCCCCGCTCGGCCCCGCCCCTTCGGTTAGCCACGCCCCCGCCCGGGGCGGGGCCTAGGCCCGGTCCACCTGCCCAACCCGGGATGCCACCTGCCTCTTCCCCTGCTCTCCTGCCCCAGGCCTCCAGGCGGGTTCTTAGGGCCCTGCTCTCAGCAAGGAGGAGGGAGTCCTCACCTCTAAACCCCTATCCCCCCAGCGTGGCCCCCCCTTCTTTTGCAGATTCTGGGCATCTACAAACAGGGCCTCAAGTGCAGAGGTAAGATGGGCCGCTGGGCTGGGCCATCTGGGGTGGGTGGGGGTGGGTTGGAGGGGTGATTGCCACCAAGTGAAGGGCCTGGGAAGCAGAGGGGTGCGCTGTCTGATGTGGGCTTGGAGAGGGGATAGAGACTCTTACGTGGGTGGGGCAGCCGCCCCTGACCGCCCCCCCCCTTCTTTCCTCCCTCAGCCTGCGGTGTGAATTGCCACAAACAGTGCAAGGACCGCCTGTCGGTGGAGTGCCGGCGCAGGGCCCAAAGCGTGAGCCTGGAGGGCTCCGTCCCCTCCCCATCCCCCACGCACACCCACCACCGGGCCTTCAGCTTCTCCCTGCCCCGCCCGGGCAGGCGTGGGTCCCGGCCGCCTGGTAAGCAGGGAGGGGGCCTTGAACTCTACTGGCCGGGCTATGTGGCAACCCATCCAGAATTTGTAATTCTCTGCCTTTGGCGGGTAATGGACAAGGAAGGGGTTGACAAAGGGTTGGAGTCCTATGAGCCTTTTGCCTGCAGTTCTCCTTTTGGCTATAACTCTGGGGTGCTCAGCTTTCTTGTGGGGAGCGGTGGGGGGGGGAGCCATCTCTGGTGGTTATCCAGCAGTTTGTCCAGTGACAGTTTGTTAAGTGATTATTTGTTGAGCATGATTTGGATAAATAACTGTGTTAATCTGGGGGTCTAAGGCAGTTGGCCACAACCGTTTGGGTTGGCGTAAGTCCTTAAAAATAGAAAAGATAAAACCATTTGCATTGAACCTTGCAGAAGGGTTGGGTGAAATGTACACAGCGTTGACATTTCAGCAAACTACACTGACAAATCAGTGGCTGTGGACAAAGCCGTGGCAGAAAGAAAACTTAGAGCCTCAGAAGTGGGGGTGTTGGGTGATTCAGGGAAATGGTTATTGGCCAGTGAGGCTGGGGTCCCCTGCGATGAGGGGGGCTGCTGACGTCACAGGGACCCAAAGGCGGGCCCTGTGACGAGGCTCCTTCCCCACAGAGATCCAGGAGGAGGAGGTGCAGGCGGTGGAGGATGGAGTCTTTGACATCCATTTGTAAGAGATGGTGAGTGCTCCGTGGTGCGGACAGTGCTCCCCGGCCAAGGGCTGGGTGAGGCAGGGGTGCTGGGAACTGGATGACCCAGGCACGTGGCCCCCCTCTTATTGGGGGGCCAGATCCTCCTTATAACCTCTGTTTTGTTTTTCTCTTCCCAGCTGTGACCATGTCGATTCATTCCTACCTTGGAAAAAAGTCTTGGACCAGAATAGGGAGCCCGGGGTTGGGGGAGGGGGGCAGGAGGAGGCTGGGGCATGGGGGTGGGGGGTGAGGGCAGCATGCGGATGGCAAGGGCCAGGGCTGGTGTCCCTAAGGTTGTACAGACTCTTGTGAATATTTGTACTTTCCAGATGGAATAAAAAGGCCCGTGTAATTAACCTGGACCATCAGAGCCTGGAATCCCGGCTGAGGGGTGGGGGCTGGGCGGGGCGGGCGAGACTCTAACCAGGGGACTGGGGGAGGCCTAGCGGCTCCCGTGGGTCGGGAGTCGGGGCTGGGAGTAGAGAAGCTTGGGGTTTCCGCGTCTTGGGATGGGTGTAGAGTCCAAGGGGCTCCGAATCTTGGAGATGGAAGCCTCTCAGCGCGGTTCACGTCACCGGGCTGTGGCGGTTCACACCCGTAGCCCCAGCTCCTGGGGAGGCCCGGCCTCTGAGGACGGTGGTTTGAAGCCAGCCTGGGCTGTGGAGTCCGTGAGCACAACACGTGCTGCAAGTGGCGCCGTGGCTCAAAGTGGCAGAGCGCCAGCCTTGAACAAAAACGCTCAGGGACAGCGCCCAGGCCCCGATGAGTAGAAAACAAAACAAAACAAAACCCCGAACCACCCAAACACCCGAAACGAGTGCGTCTTTGTGTCTTCGAACGACTGGGCCCAAGGGTGACAGAGCATGAGGGCCTTCAACCCTTCAGTACAGCGCCTTTACTAGACCGGTGGTCTCAAGACCTGCAGCCCCGGGGGAAGAGGGCACCTGGGGCTCTCGCTGGCCACGGAGGCTGGGCGGGGCCAGCGGCGGGGCAGCGCTGGCGGGGGCACCTCGCTTCGGTCCCGCTGCCAGCCGGAAGGACGGTGACTTCCAGAGGAAATGCATATTGATCCTGCACTCAGCCTCCGGAGGAGGCCTCTCCCGGCGCGGCTCTCTCGTTCCCCCCTGAGCTTGCCCCAGTGAGGTTGTGGGGGTCACCGCTCTTTGAAGGCCAAGGCCACGTCTCTGGGTGGCTGGGAGTTTCCTGAGGGTTCTGGAGTAGGGCCAGGCTCCCTTTGGGTCAAGAGACTACACCGGTGCCCTGAGAATGAGAGCTCCCTTCTGGCCCTCCAAACAGGGGGGGTTCTACAGAAACGGTGGGAGCTGTTCTGGGGGTAGCAATGCCCCCTAACTTCTGTTTGCCCAGCACAATATCTACAGGCCTGGCAGTGCCCTCAGTCGCCCCGTGAATGCGCTTCCCCGTTCCTAGGGTCCCCTGCTTCCGGCCCATCTCTACATTCCCACTCCACTTCTGGCCTGTGTCTTATTTTGGGGTTCCCCATCACATCTCAGCTGCAGGCCTGCCCCTCATTGGGTCCCCTGCTCCGCCCCTCCTGCTGTCCTCAGCCCCCCTCCTGCCCTTCCCCCTCTGGAGGCTGTAATATCCGTTTCACGATTTGGGGGCTGAGTTGCTATAACAACAGACGGCGATTGTGTTGTGAAGAGCAGCTTGCTCCGGTGCTGCCCGCCTCCCGCACTGTCTCCATCCCGTCCCTGCATCGTGGTGGGCCCCCCTCCCCCACCCGGCCCAGCCCCGCGTCCTCCCAGCGCGTGGACGGGCATCGGTGGCACTCCGCTCTGTCCTGCCAGGGATGTGTCGAGTGTCTGCCTTTCCCTGTGTCGAAATGTGATGTCTGAGCTTGGCGTGTGTGTGTGCGTGTGTGTGTGCGTGTGTGTGTTACACTGTGTGCTTTGCCCCCCCCTCGCAGCGGGTCCCCACTGGCCTGGGTGTATGGGAGGGGTAGTGCTCAGTATATCCCTGGGGTGCCTCACGGGGTGGGTACCCGTGTGCAGGGTGAGGGTCTTGATTGAGGTAGTGGGTCCCCCATCCTGCAAGGGTATGGATCTAGGACCTTTCTGGGAGACATCTCTGTAAGGGGGAGGGGCAGGAAGGTGGCAAAGCAGCCAGGTGACCTTTCCTGCCCTTGTGGGCAAAGCTGAGGGTGGGGACAGGAAACAAGTGCTGGCCCTCTCCTCCCTCCCTCCCTCCCTCCCTCCCAGCCTTGTCCACGGCCTGAGAGTTGTCTTTGTGAGTGGATGCACTCCTGCCTGCCCCCGTATACCCGGTGCCTGTGTGTGGGGGGGGGGGGCAGAGGCTTCAGGGAGGCCTGGTGGGGGGTGGGTGGGGCAGTGGGTTGTGGGGTCACAGAGCCGGCCTCCCAGCCGCTGGCCTGACTCAGCAGTTCCCATTCTCTGGCTCCTCCAGTGGCCTGGGTGGGGACGGCCTGAGGGTCTCTCCAAGGTCAGAGCAGGCCTGGAGTGTGGCACCTGGCTCAGGGCTCTCCCTTTCCCCACCCTTTAGGAGACACCCCAGTAGCCTCAACCTCTGACAGGCTGGTGAAGGAAATCCCCTAGGGAGAGTGTCCACATTCATCCACTCAGTCATTGACTATTTTCTGCCTAGTGCGGGGTGGGGGGGGGCAGGGGAACCCCGTGGGCAGGGCCCCTGTGTGTGTCGAGTTCCCTGGACATATGTGTACCTTTGAACGTGCAGGTACTTGTGTGCACCCACGTGCGTGCCCCTTGGTGGGGCATCTCTGCAGGCATGTGGAGCATGTGTTCTGGGATAGCTGTGCACGGCGGTGTGGCCCCCCAAATGCACGTGCATGCATCAGTGCCGAGATGCATGTTCTTGCAGATTGCCTCTGGCTAAGGAAATGCCAGCTACCACCAGCTGCGCAGATCACAGGCCCTGCAACAGAAATCAAGGTCCTGGAGGGAGCTGGCAGAACGGTCTGGTCTGCAAGCAACCCCACACGGCCCGGTTCAGAAGCTCAGGGTCTAGTGTAGCTAGGTGTGGGGTCCACCCCTCCCCAGCTGAGCGTCCCCCACACAGACACACTTGGGGCTCTGCAGACGCCCTCACAGGAAGGACCTGGACCCCGGTGAAACTCAGGGCTGGGGGAAGCGCGGACGGAACAGGGGGCTGCCCCGGCTTCGGGGTGTGTGTGGGGGGTGGGGGTGGGAGGTAGGGCTTCAAACTCTGGGATCCCCATGAGACTGGGCTGGGCAACCCCAAGCCCCCAGTCTGCCCGGCCCTCGTCTCTGTCTCTGCCTTTCCCCCTCCCCGCGCCCCGGGGAGCAGGGCCGGCCAGCCCGTCCCCAGCAGCCGGTCCCCCTCCCGAGCTCCCCGCAGGCCGGGCCCGCCCTTGCGTGCAGCCAGCAGAGGGTGCTGCGGCCCCGGCCCCGCACGGGCCCTGTGCCCTCCGAGCCTCGGGCCTGGGTTCGAGCCTCGCCTCTGGCTTGTGCCAGTCCTGGGCGCTGCCACACAGACCCGCCGGCCACGGCGGGGGGCGGTGCGGAGCCCCAGGACCTGGCCCGAGGGCCGGTGGGGGGGCCTGGAAAAGACGCCGAGGCCGCGGCCTGCTCGACGCTGGGGCGCCGGCGGAAGGCCCGGCGGGGCGGGGAGCGGCGGGTCCGCCCGGGGGCCGGGACGCCGGGGTCCCGCGGCGGGGAGGGAGGTGGGTCCGGGGAACCGCGGGGCTGACGGCCTCCTCGCCTCTCATTGGCTGCGCCGCCTGTCCGTCAGCGCGGCGTGGCCCAATGCGCGCGCCCGGGGGGCGGGCGCGGGTGCTGATGCTGCCGTCAGTCGGTGTTGCAGGGATGCGGCGGCGGGAGCAGCCGCCCTGACTCGCGGAGCATCCTCCTCGGAGCGGCACCGCGGCGGGGCGGGCGGGGACGCGGCGGGGACCGAGAGGCGCGAGGCGGCCCGAGCCGCGGGCCCCGAATCGGTCACCTGTAGGAGACGCAGCGGCCCCGGGGCTCTTGATCCCCACCTCCGGCTCCAGGCGCCCCCAGAACCAGGTACGGGAGGGGGGGCTGCGGCGGAGACGGGCGGGGGGCGGGAGCCGATCGGGGGAGGGGAGCGGGCCGGAGGGGGCGGGGGAGGCCGGCAGGATGGATGGGGGGCGGGGGCGCCGACTGGAGAGCTCTGGCTGGGCGTCCGCGGGCGGGCGAAGCCGCTGGGGGGTCTGGGGGGCCCGGAGGCTCCGGGTGGAAGGGGCATTAGCCCTGAGCTGGGGCGAGCGGAGGAGGGCTGGAGGGAGGGTCGTTGGGGGAAGGGATGGGGAGGAGGGAGGGGCACCCCGGGGGCTGTGAGCGGGGCTCGGAAGGGGGGAGGGTCCCCAGTCCGTGCTAGCCCCAGAGCCCAGGAGCGGCGCTGGGCCACCGGGGCTGCGAGCTGCCGGGCGCCCAAGGGTCTGCAGGGGAAAAGCCGGCGAGGAACGGGGCTTCGTGGGAGGAGGAGGAGGAGGAGGAGGAGGAGGAGGAGGAGGGGGCTGGAGAGGGGAGACAAGTGGAGAGGAAGCGAGCAGGGGCCACCAGCTCGGTCTGGGGGAACCAGTGAGGACGGGGCTTTCCTGGAGGGTGGGAGCCAAGGGGAGACAGCAGAGGGGAAGGTAGAGACAGGTCTGTGCCGGGCGGGCAAGACGGGGGGCCTGGGGGAGAGGAGCGGAAGGCTGGGGGTGACGGGAGGGGGCTCTGCCGGGGTGGAAATGCGCTGGGGGCGGTGGCAGGAGGAGAGGAAGCGGCTGGGCCTCGGCTCTCCCCCCACCCCAAAGAGGAAGGGATGTTTCTCAGGTCCCAGCTTCCTCCCTCAGCTGAAGGAACAGTCTGACCCAGGTTCATGGGGCTGAAGTAGGAGCCCTGGCAAAGCAAACTGATTGGGGGGGGGGGGTTCGTGATCTTCTTTGCTCTCACCCCCCTCCTGAGTCCTGGGTGGGCATTTGGTGTCTCGGTGATCTGCTGAAGGCTGGGAGGGGCTGGTTTTTGGCACCTGGAGGTGAAGGGATGGCTGTCCATGCAGCCCTCTGGAGGGGTCTCCTGCCCCCTGGATGACACCGAACCCCCTATTTGTTGGCAGAGGGTGGGGTGGGTGAGGATTTTCCATTCACTCCCACCTTTCCCCTTGTCCACCTTCCCCGTGTCTGGGTGTTCCTTCTGAAGTGGGGTGGACTTGAAGATTCTACATTCCATCTTCAGCCGGAGAGAAAGGGGAAAGGGAAGGAAGCAGGAAGGAAAGGAGGGAGGACAGCCACTAGTCCGTTAACTCGGGGCCTTCTATTTGGTGGGTGCTATTCAGGTCCTAACTGCTGCCTCCCAGGATGGCACAGAGACTAGGCCACCACCTTCTGGGGGTAGAAGGGGAGGGCTTGGCTGGGAGGCCCTTCTTCTTGCCGGAGGAAGTGCGCCCAGGCCTCCGCCGCCCAGGGGTGGGCGGGACTGACCGCCAGGCAGTTGTGCCTGGAGCCCGGGTCTCTCCCGGCTGGGCCTGGGCGGAATCCACATGACAACAGGGCTGCCCGAGAAGAGGGGGCTGGGCTCCAGGGGAGACGCAGAGGGGCTTCTCTACCCAGGTCCAGCTGCTCCCTCCCCCAAGCCCTCGTTGGTGACACAGACACTGTGACCCGGATCCACACACTCGGTGGCACCCATCCAGACACACACCTACACAAGCACACACACCTGCGTACACAATACACCTCCCGGCAGCACGCCGCCCACACTCCCCGCCCAGAGAGACTGCCACCTTGTCGCCTTCCTCAGAGGCCTCCCCCAGGAGCCCTGCCTTTAGTACGTGACACACATAGGGCCCCTCTGGGCCCCCCAGGCCCCCCAGAGGGTGAGGACCCTGCCAGCACTCACCACTCCAGTGTGGGGTTCTGGGGGGGGGGCTGCATTTCTGAAGCTGTCCCTCCCCGGCCGCCCCTCCCTTCCCAGGTAGACAAGCCCACAGGAGCACACCCCCCCAGCCCCCCCCCATCGGTGCTCCTCTGGGCTCTCAGTATCCTGTTCCAGGCCCCTGTATGTGCACACGTGGATCTGCACGCCAGCACGCACATGCATGCCAGCACACCTGCGATGCCTTGGTTTACCCCCCTAAGCCTCTCTCCCGAGTGCATTCTGTCATTTTCTCTTTCTTTCTTCACACACTAAGGATGCACCCCGTCCCCCCGCCCTATCCCAGCCCCCTCTTCCCCTCCTGACCGTGGCGCCCGGCACTCAGCCCCCACCTGGCCTCTGGCCCTCTGTGGAGCCTGCCGCCCAGCCCGGCCCCCACCCTGGAGACGCGCTGTCCATTCATGCCCGGCCCCCGCGGGGACACCCGGTGTGTGTGGATGTGTGTCCTCACACACCACCCACCCCGAGGCTCCATCTGCCAGTGTGACTCTCCAGTCCCGTTCCCTTCCGCGCTGACAGGCCTGCGGGCTTGGTGAGACTCATTCAACAAGAAGCCCAGTGCACACCTTCTGGCGTGGGCTCGGCCCCTTGCGGTCCTTGACAGAGCTGTTCTTCTGCTCCCACCACGCTTTAACATGGGGGTGGGGGTGGGGGTGGGGGAACCAGGCCTTGTGGACTGAGCTCTGCCTCTCAGCCAGCCTCAGTTTCCTCCTCTGTAAAGCGGGCCTTCTCATACCTCCCTCGTGGGGGTGTTACAAGGACGAGCTGAGATGATTAGCACAGCCACAGTAATAGTAACAATGACTCTACTTACTGTGCAGCGGCTTCGTGCCTGGCTCTGGGAACTTTATTCCATCTGACATCTGTCAGGCCCACAGAGGGCCCCCTACACACACACACACACACACACACACACACACACACACACCTGCCAGGGATACTCATGGTTCCTACGCACCTTGGGTTTACTCACAAGGCCGCCCCTGGAAGCCACCTGTCCCCTGCACCGCTGGGGCGCACCTGCAGGCCGGCGCCCCTGTAGTCTGCGTCCGCGTGCTCATCCCCCCCCCCGCCCCCAAGCCCTCACCGGCCCCCGGCAGCCCCCACGCCACCGAGTCATCCCGTCGTCTCGCCTCCGTGCCCAGCCCACCCGTTTCCTCAGTCCCACACGCTTGGCAACAGTTCCATCACGCACCACTCCAGCTGCCACCCTGGTCCCCAGCCCCTCCCCGCGCTCAGGGGGCCGGCCGGGGCCCCCCTGCTGCCAGCCCCTGCTGGGCGCGCTCCTGGGGATGGGAGGAGCCCCGCACCTGAGACCCGAGCCCCTGCTCCTCTAAGGGCAGCCACGATGCCAGCCCCCCTCGCTCCTATCACCAGGCCTGGTGAGAATCAAAACCCAGGTTAGACACACGGGGTTTTGCAAGCTGTAAAAGACAGCGACCAAGAGTTGTTGTACAAGCCATCATTAGCACAACACACTTTTTCACACTTTTGTCTCCACTAAGTACTTTACCCAGATGAATGCTAATTCTGACAGCACACTTACTGTCACATTAAAAAGTGCAGCCCAGAGAGGCTAAGCAACTTGTCAAAGGCCCCACAGGTGTAGCTAGAGGGAGAGCTGGCACTGGGACGGAGCTCCAGAGTGGGGGGGGGGGTTGGTCCACCCGGGGTGCTGCCTTGCTCCGCCCGCTGCTGAGGCTGGGATGGGGTGTGGGGTGAAGTAGGATCTGCTGTCTGCCAGTCCCGCTTTGGTGGTTCAGCAGGGGAGAAGGTATCCTCCCCCAAACCATTCTCTCTGTGTGCGTGTGTGTGCGTGTGTGCACGTGTGTGTGCGCGCGTGCTGGTACTGGGACTCAGACGCAGGTCCTTGTGCTTGCTTAGCACTTTCTGTTCAAGGCTGACCGTCTACCACTTGAGCCACACCTCCACTACTGGCTTTTTGCTGGTTAGCTGGAGATGAGTCTCTCAGGCGTCCACCTGGGCTGGCTGCAAACTTTGATCCCCAGCTCTCAGCATCCTGAGTAACCGGGATCACAGGATTGAGCCACTAGGCCCCCAGCTCCCAAACCACCCTGAACCTGAGGGGACAGGTTCAGGGGCAAGCAATCCGGTGTCTCTACTATGATTCAAGAGTCGCCCCTCCTGAAGATCTCTAAGCAGAGTCACCCACCTCAACTCACACAGAGACGCAGATGGGGAGACCCCCCCCTCCCCGCAGCCTGCCCCACTGTTGCGTGGTATAGACTGCCAGCAAGTTTCTCTTTAGCTTGAGCCAAAAACCTCTCCCCGCCCCCATAACGCGCACGTCTTCCACCTGTCCACGGCTGCCTTCTGGGGCCAGCAGAATGTGTGTAAACCCCGCGTTCCCTCCCCGGTGCCTGGGGAGGCCCCTGCTGTCTCACTCCCAGCTGGTGTGAGAGGAGAGCCAGAGAAAGGCTGGCATTCCCACGCTTGGAGGTGTGTGTGCGTGTGTGTGTGTGTGCGCGCGTGTGTGGTGTGGGGCTGGCCAAAGAGGAGGCTGAACGGATGCTAGCGGGGGCCCCAGGCCAGGGCCTCTGCCAGGGTGGCCACGGGTGGAATTTGCATCGATTTGCTTAATCTGCACTGGTGGTGCAGGGCTGAGGCCTTGGGCCAGGCACGAGGGCCCAGGCCTGGAACTGTGGGCGCCGTGGGAGCGCCCAGAATGGAAGGCTCGTGACCTTGGCACTAGCCTTGTTCTTCTGTGTGAGTCCTGGCTAATCTGCGTTCCTCTCTGGGACTCAGTTTTCATCTGAGTAAAAAAAAAAAGAGGAACAACCCCCCCGGGGGGTTTTGTCTTTAGTTCTTGGGTAAGCTCAAAGTCTGGAGCACCTCTGAGGGCAGTGTCCCTGGGCAGGCCGGACCAGAGCGGGGGCTCTGCCCTGCAGCTTGTGGGCAGGGTAGAGGGACACCATGGAGTTTGGGCAGCACCCCCTGACCTGCTGCACCCGTGAATTGACCCCTCAGCTCAGCTGTTTTGTCTGGGAGGCCGGGTGCCACATTGCTGCTCCGGAGCTGAAGGACAGGCAGGCTGCTGCCCCACGGGCCCGGGAGGCCTGAGGTTCGTGCCCTAGCGCCACCCAGGCTCGGGTCTGGCTGTGGGAAGTCGAGGAGGCAGGGCATGTCTTCAGGGGGAGGGAGGAGTGGGAGAGAGCAGAGAGAGGCCCCTAGGGCTCCTAGTCACCCCACCCGCGCCAATCCTGTGGCACCATTTTCCTGGGTAGGGGGCTGGGAGGGCGCCGTCTGGGCCCAGGATCCCGGGAGGCCGTGGGAGAGGTCAGCTCCCCGGGGAAGCCGAGGCCCGGGGCCAGCAGGGGCTGGTGGAGGGCAGCACGGTCCTGCGTGCGAGCGGGCAGGGCACCCTGGGGGCCACTCTGGACGGTGGCTCTGCTCTGACGGTGGACACCCGAGGAGAAGGGCTGGTCCTGGGGCACAGTCCCTGGGCATCCTGGGTGCACAGCCAGGGAGAGGGGGCTCTCCTCCCACAATTCCCAGAGTACCCTTCGCTTGACGTGGTTGTGCAATGGCCTCGGGCCCCCAGGGAGTAGATTTCTGGTCATCAGACTCCCGCAGAGGCCTGAAGAACATTCTGAGCCAGCAGGAACCCTTGTGTATTGGCAGAGGGTGGGTTGGAGGCTGGGCCCTGGGGGGAGGTGGGCGTGGCGGGGGGGCGACGCAAGCAAGAGCCGCGGGTATCCTGGGCACGTCGGGGTGTGGCTGATGTGGAGAGCCCAGCTGTCTGCCTAGCTCGCGCTCCTCTTGGGGCTCCTCCTCCTCCCCTCACGCCCGAGGCGGTCCCTAGGGTCTTTGGGTCTCTAGAGAAAGGACTGCAGAGGGCTGCGTTTCTCCCTGGTCAGCCCTGCGGCCTCCCCGCAGCCCGGCGGGGCTGCAGGGGCTGCAGGCCCAGACCCTGCCTCTGCCCCTCCCTGGAGGCGCGTCAGGAGCCGAGCGAGCCTGCACGTGGCCCGCCCGCCCTCCACACCCACACGGCCGGAGTCTCCCCTCCTGGACTCTAACCGCGCTGCACCCCGGCCCCAGGAGCTGCTCCGCTCTGAGTGCTCCTCCGGCTTCCTGGGAGGAAGGAGGCCCCTTCCGGGGCTTTCTCAGGAGGACTCTGCCATGTTCCTGGGCGTGGGGTGTGTGTGGTCAGGACCCGGGACAGGGCTGGGGGCGGGGCAGGAGGAAGAACCGCCTGCTGCCCCCCCCCCCAGCAAGCTAGGGGGCGAGTGGACAGCAGGCGTGCACAATCCCATTCCCTCCACCAGCAGAAATCGATAGCTAATTAATTCCCACCCCAATATAGGGTCCAGAGGTTGGGCCTGGGGGAGGGGAGAGAGGTAGACAGAGGCGAGGCTAGGCCAGACTGAGACTTACACAGACCAGGCAGAGAAGGAAGGAGGGAGGGCGTTCACTGTCCGGACCACAGGGCTGGGGCTGTACTGCGGGGTGGGTGGGGCACTTGCCCTTCCCAAGAGGGGTACTTTTGGTGTTTTGCTTCCCCAAGCTTCAGGGACCCCTCCTCTGCCCTGGGCTGGGGTGTATACATGTGTGTGTGTGGTGGTGGTGGGGGGGTAAGGGCGTCAATCAGGCTGGGAGCAGGTGCTGCATTTAATTTGATTGGCTAATTAGCCCGAGCATGTTAATTATCTCCATTACCCAATGAGAAGAGGCAGTGGCAAGCTATATATAACCCAACAGTGTTTGTGGGGACTGGGGGCTGTGGGCTTGGATTTCCTCACCTCAGTTGGGAAGGGACAGTCCTTGGCGGGGTGCTGGGACAGGCCGCCCACCGGAGCCTACAGGACTGGGGGGGGGGGCAGGGAATAGCAGGAGCAGCTGAAGGAGCTGGGAAGGGGTGGACAAGGTCTTGTGGGTCTCTTGGAGAACTCATCCTAGACACTGCTGAGGGCTTCGGAACCTTCTCTGTCCATCTTCCCTCCACACGTGTCTGTCAGTCAACCACCCCTGCCCTCCTGTGACTCTGCCTATCCATTTTTTTTGGGGGGGGCTTAGCTTCGCCTTACCTCAGCTTTACCCCGTGTACCTATTAACTTCTCACTCTATCCGCTGCCCTCCCCCCTCTCCCAGCCCGCCTTCTCTTGCTCTGTTGGTCCCCCTTCTGAGCTGTGCCTAGGGCTGTCCTGGCCTTTGTCTCCATCATGGGCAATAAAGGTATTGGGCAGCCTTGGATGTGAGGCCTAGGGTCCCCCCCACCAGCTGTGTGACCTTGGGCAAATCCCCAGAGTCTTCGACTTGGGTTTTCCCAAGGCTTAATGAAAATAGAACTTCTCAGAGTGATTAAGTAAAATGACATTTGTAAAAATGCCCAGGATCCAGGGCCTTGACAAATGATGTTTGAATTTGGAATTTAATTTTCTCAATCTCCCATTTCTTTTCTCCCCCCATCAAGTCCCTTTTCTCTTCCATTATTCTTCCACCTCTACCACTTTTTCCCGGGCGCCTCTCCTTCCTCTCCCCGCCATCTCCTAAAATCTAGTCCCTCCTTCCTTCTGTGTCAGGCTTCTCTCCACCTCCTTCCCTCCCCAAAATAAAATCAATGCAATATTCAGGAGGGTTGTTGGATATAAATAATTACGACTTGGAGTTTAACGAGATGCAAATTCCCCTCCCCGTCGTGGGGTATAAATTGCTCTCTGACAGCCCGTTACAAGGGTAATCATTTCAGAAAGGCAATTTTATGCAAATGAGCCTGGCTGCCTCCTGGTAGCTCCCCTAGACCTAGGTAGTGGGCCTGGAAGCACGGAGGGGTGGAGAGGACGCTGGTGGTGGGGCTAGTTCTGAAGCTGAGTGCTGGGAGCTGCACTTGGAGGGTGCCGCACACTTAGGACTTGGGCTGGTCAGCAGGAAGAGGCAAGTGTGGCTGGGGGAATCCGGGGGGCCTCGCAGGGGTGGAGAGGTCTTGGGATGTGGATACCTGGGTCCTGCTGGGCTTTCCCTCCCTTGCTCCTTTCCCAGCTTGGTTACCCTGTGATACCATTGACGAATTGGCATTTAATTAATCCCAATGAATTATTTAGCGACTTCATTATCCGGCATCAAGAGCTGATGAGAGAGAGAGAGAGGGAGCGCGAGAGAGGAGTGCGTTCAAGGGGGATTTGTGGCTGGAGTTGGGAGCCACTTGCAGAGGGTGGGTGGCTCCCAGCGGAAGGTGCTGGGAGAGTTCTTACGCCAGGCCACGCCCCTAGAAGCTGGCCTCGGTCCTGACACCAGGGTTCAGGTGAGGGCAGCTGGATTGCATTCCTACTGGACGCTGGGTGTCACCCCTGCCACCTGTCCCTGTCTTAAGCCAGTAATGCCCCTAGTGGGTGCCAGCTCACCCCAGATGTTAGGTCACTAGCACTTCCACCTGCGATGGTGGCTTTCTTTTCTTTTTCTTTTTCTGGGGGGGGGGGCTAGTACGGGGGCTTGAACTCCGCTTTTGAACCTTAGCTTTTCGCTCAGGGCTGGCGCGGTACCACTTCTGGGTTTGTACCCCTTAATTGGAGATGAAGAGTCTCACAGACATTCCTGCCTGGGCTGGTTTCGAACCATGATCCTCAGGTCTCAAGTCTTCTGAATAGCTAGGGTTACAGGCGCGAGCCGCCACCGGGCGCCCCGCACTGATGGCGTCTCTGCGGGTCAGGGTCCTAAAGGGAAACAGGTGGTCGTCTGCTAGTTTGAGGGGAGACGCAGAACCCCCCCCCCCCATGTCAACCTTTCCTCTCTCTTTCACCCCGCAGGCGTCCCTCCCCAGTCTGCTCCGGAGCCCGCCGCGGGGGAGGGGCTGCTCCGCCGCCGCCGCCGCCGCCGCCCCCGCCGCCCGGGGGGCCGGGGAAATCCTCGTCCTGCGGCCGGGCCCATGGCGCTGTGAGCCGGCGAGGGAGCCGCGCTCGGCGCGAGGGGCGCCCGGCCCCCTCCCCGCCTCGCCCCATGCCCCCGCGGCGGCTGTGAAGCCCGCGCGGGGCCGGGGGCCGGGCGGCGCCGGGGCCGCCGGAGGCATGGCACCCGGGAGCCGGTGGCGGCCGCCAGCCCGGCCGCCGCGGCTGCGGCTGCGGCTGCTGCTGCTGCTGGCGCTGGCGGCGGGCGCGGGCGGCCTGGAGTTCGGCGGCGGCCCCGGGCAGTGGGCTCGCTACGCGCGCTGGGCGGGCGCGGCGAGCAGCGGCGAGCTCAGCTTCAGCCTGCGCACCAACGCCACGCGCGCGCTGCTGCTCTACCTGGACGACGGCGGCGACTGCGACTTCCTGGAGCTGCTGCTGCTGGACGGCCGGCTGCGGCTGCGCTTCACGCTCTCGTGCGCCGAGCCCGCCACGCTGCAGCTGGACACGCCCGTGGCCGACGACCGCTGGCACATGGTGCTGCTCACCCGCGACGCGCGCCGCACGGCGCTGGCGGTGGACGGCGAGGCCCGCGCGGCGGAGGTGCGCTCCAAGCGGCGCGACATGCAGGTGGCCAGCGACCTGTTCGTGGGCGGCATCCCGCCCGACGTGCGCCTCTCGGCGCTCACGCTCAGCACCGTCAAGTACGAGCCGCCCTTCCGCGGCCTCCTGGCCAACCTGAAGCTGGGCGAGCGGCCCCCCGCGCTGCTGGGCAGCCAGGGCCTGCGCGGCGCCGCGGCCGACCCGCTGTGCGCGCCCGCGCGCAACCCCTGCGCCAACGGCGGCCTCTGCACCGTGCTGGCCCCCGGCGAGGTGGGCTGCGACTGCAGCCACACGGGCTTCGGCGGCAAGTTCTGCAGCGAAGGTGAGCCCGCCCCGGCGGCGGAGCCGTCGGCGCCCGGGGCCTGCGTGCGGGGGTGGGGGGTGGGGATGGGGGGGCGGCGCCCCCGAGGGCAGAGGTCAGGTCGGGCGCGCCAGGGAGGGGCGGGCGGGCGAGGCACGTGGCTGTGGGCGTGGCCGCCGGGCGCCTCCGAGAGTGACCCGGGAGTACCGGTCCTGAGGGGGGCGGTGGGGGGGTGGGGCTGCTGTTGTGGGCGGGGCCCGCGGGAGGCAGCGTGGGCCGCGAGCGTCGCGGACGGGGCCACCATTGGCGGGTGCGGAGTGGGCGTGTCCGGAGTGGGCGGGGCCTACGAGGGACTGGGCGTGGTGCTGCTGCTGAAGGGCTGGCGAAGGACCGGCTTTTGAGGTCCGGACGGCAACGTTGGCCCCTTAGGAGCCAGAAGGGCGGGAACTGAGCGTTTGTTTTTCATCCCAGAATCACCAGAGCTGGTGTGTGCGTGTGTGTGTGTGTGGGGGGGGGGGATGGGTGGCTGAGGCCGAGTTGGCCAGTCATCTCTCCCAGGGAAGGGGGAGCTTCTCTGTCAAACTTCGGAGGCCTTAGGGCGAGAGGTACAGCGCTGGATGAGGTTGGGGGAACTCTAGAACATGGGATTGAATGTTTAATTGGGAGATGAGCAGGAGGTGTTGGAGGAGGTACCCCACCAGCACCCCAGCTTTTAGAGGGGTAAGCCTGGCTGAGACCAGTGAAGAGCCTTGGGGTGAGCGGGGCTAGGCCGTGACTTTTTCTGGGGATGATGGGAGCAGGGACTTCCAGGCTCCTCTGTTTCGTTGGTCTGTCTGGGCAGGTAGGAGTGAGGAGGCCCTACCTCGCCAGTTAAGAGTCCTGGCCGTTTCCCAGCAGATAATGTCCAGTCAGACTTGCTTTCCTGATCCCGGCACCCCTAGAAGGTCCAGGTCACTCTGTATGTACATGTGTGTCTTTGGGGGGAGTGTGTATGTGCAGGTGTATACCCACAGACCAGGGTGGCTGTGGTGATGGGTGTCCCGTGGTTGCAGGCCCTGAGAGGAGCCAGGTCTGCAGGTGTGGCCCTAGGTATGAGATCTCTGTTGATTGGATATCATGTAGTTGTAGCAGTAGATGGATACACGGGAAGGATTTGGGATTGTTTTTGTAGGGTTGTGTGTACCAGGTTGTGGGCTACGCCTTCAGGAAATGTGTGTATTAAGTGAATATGACACCTTCTCGCCTTTTCTCCGAGGAACTCAGGTGCTCCCTAAACTGTGAAACCATGTGTTTTGCGTGCAGAGGCCCACAAGTCTGGCAGCATGTTTTAGGTGTGAATGGGTCTGGAATAGTAGTGCTTATTGGTAGAGGTCTGGTCTTAATGTAGTGAGCACTATGCCCAAGTTCAGATGTGTGCTCAGATGTGTAGTCAGGCACCAACGTGCATGTGCTTGCGTTTGCATCCTCAGTAAGACACCTGGAATTCGTAAAGAATCTTTCTAGGTCTTTAGCTTTGTTCTCTAGTTCCTTTAGCCCCTCCCAATTAAGCTTCTTGAGAAAATTTGATGGAGAGGAGAGTTCAACTATGGAGAGATTACAGAAACTGGTCCATGGCGTCAATGTGGCTCACTTGGGCCTAGTCCTGGGAAAATTGCACTCAGAGGAACCCTGGTCAGTCCCATCTCTGAAAACATCCATTGGCCAGAGGCTTCCAGTGAGCCAAACTACCAGTAACCACACATGTGTGGTTGTGTGTCTAAGATGTATGTGAGAGGGATGGTTGTGTCTATGAATGGGATGTGCATCAGGTGAGTTGTTTCCAGCTCTCTTGTGATCCACTGTGTGTGTGTGTGTGTGTGTGTGTGTGTGTGTGAGAGAGAGAGAGAGAGAGAGAGAGAGAGAGAGAGATCCGGTGGGTGTCAGACCGCTGGCAGAGACATGGGTGTCTGGATATGGTGTGTATGTGTCTCTTGATGTGTGATCTGTTGAGGTGCTGCTTTGTCTATGACAAAAGGGCAGGATGTGTTTTATTCATCTCTGTATTCTCTATACCTAATATAGTACCAGGCACTTAGTGGGTGTTTGATAAAGATTTGTGGAATGAATGGAGAGATATTAATAAGCACTTGGGAGAATAAAGGCTTGAGGTAAGGCCATATATGTACATAAAATATGCATGTGTATATTTTCAGATGTATGTTGTGGGTGGCTGTGGGTGTCCAGATGCTGATTGCATGTGGAAATGACAGGTACACATAACAACCCTATTCATTCCCCTCCTCCATTCTTATTTCCTAGCTTTTGTAATACCCTGTGCTCATTCACTTCTAGTACGTTCTGTGTCTGTGTCTGTGTGTGCGCGCGTGCGCACGTACACGCGCGCGTGCATGTGCCGATCCTGGGGCATAAACTTGGGGCCTAGGTGCTTCCCTGAGCTTTTTCATTCAAGTCTGGTGCTCTACCTCTTGGGTCACTACTCTCTTTCTAGCTTTTTTGGTAGTTAATTGGAGATCAGAGTCTCACGGACTGGGGTAGTTTTGAACCGTGATCCTCAGATCTGCCTGGGCTGGCTCTGAACTGCAATCCTGAGGTCTTAGCCTCCTGAATTGCTAGGTTTACAGGTGTGAGCAACTAGTGTCCAGCTTCTGGTACATTCTTATCCAGCCAAGATGGAAGGACATGGTCCCACTGTTGGTTGCTAGGGAAAGGGCAGAATGACTTGGAGGGGAACAGGTTTGGTTTCTTATCGCTGAGGAGTTCTTGGGGCCAGAATCCTCAGACTTCTCTGGAAGTTGGAGTGACATTATTTTCTGCTTTGAGTCATTTCCAACTTTATTTGGAAATTGAGGACTTTTTAAAAGTCAGTAATTCACAGTATCCTTTCCAAGTTGTAATTCTTTTTATATCTACTTATTGGGGAAAATAAATGACTCAAAAGCTCCCGTGAATTCAGAAAAGCTTTTAGATGATGTTGATGTTAGGTTCTCTATTGTGGTTGATAAAATATACATTAGAAAAATAGTTTTAGTTTTATGTGCAAGATGTACCCATCTGCCTTCAGATATTTGGTGTGCATATGGATTTGTGGATTTTTTTGGAATCTCCTCTGCCTTCCCAGGGTCTGGGCTTACCCATTGACTGAGAACCTCCATGCCAGGAAATTTGTTTTCTTTCTCTTGGGTGGAGGGGTGGAGAGTTGGCCACATGTAACTGTAGACAGATCTCGGTTTAAGTGGCTGCTTCTGTTTGTCTGCCAAAGCTGGAATACAGTAGGCTGGAATTCCACAGTGGGTTGCACGTCTGATTCCTCGTGCCACCCGTGTGTGAAGAGGTGGCCAGGGAAGGGTGTGCCAGTATGTGTGAGACCTGGGGTGGATGCCTGCAACACAGAGAGGCAGAACACGGGGTTCGTGTGCACAGTGGAGGTTTGCTAGCATAGTCAGGCCTTGACTAGGTCATTGAGGAAGCAGATAAAGGGCAGGCCAGTGAAGGGTTAAGAAGGAGGTATTGAGCCAGGTGCTGGTGGTTCAAACCTAACTACTGCAAACCTAACTACTCAGGAGGCTAAAGTCAGAGGACTGTCTGTGGTTTGAAGCCAGCCTGGGCAGATGAATCCAAGGAAGTCTCCAATTGACTGGCAAAAAGCTGGAAGTAGAGGTATGGCTTAAGTGGTAGAGCGCCATCTTTGAGCCAAAAAGTCAGGCAAGAGCCCTGAATTCAAGCCCCAGTACTGCCAGGGGTAAGAGCTGAGGATTGTGGATTGAAGCCAGGCTAGGCAGGACAGTCCTTGAGACCCCTATCTCCAATTAACCACCAAAAAATTGAAAGTGGAGCTGTGGTGTAAATGGTAGAGCACAGGCCTGAAGCACAAAAGCTCAGGGACAGCCTCCAGGCCCAGACTTCAAGCTTCAGGACACACACACACACACACACACACACACACACACACACACTACCTGGGCAGTGGCTTTCAGCTTCAGCTTCCTTATTGAGAGATGTGATAATAATGGTACCCATCTCATAGAGTTATTATGAGAAGTAAATTAGCTAATCCATGTGAAGTACACTGCAGAGCACTGGATGGGTAGAAAATGCTCAGTAAATACTGCTTGAATATCCTCAGTCCAAAAACCTGAAATCCAAAATGCCCCAAAATCTGTTTTGTCATAGCGGACACTCAGCTCCTTGAGCCATGCCTACAGCCAATATTTTGCTGGCTCACTGGCAATGGAATCGCTCCGTCTTTTCTACCCAGGCCGGCAGATCTCTGGGTCTCAGTCTCTTGAGTAGCCAGGGTGACAAGTGTGAGCCAAAGATGCCTAACTGGTAGTTTTTGAGGGCTGACATGAGGTTACAAGTGAAAAGTTCCACATCTAATGGCACACGAAGGGTTGCAGACACAGTGAAAATACTGTATAAGATTACCTTCAGGATGTGAGAATAAGGTGCAGATCATGGCTGTAATCCTAGCACATGGGAAATTGAGGCAGAAAGATTGCAAGTTTGAGGCTGGCCAGGATTACGTAGTAAGACCCGGTCTTAGAAAAGGGTGGGGAGGGAGAAGGAATATCTTCTTTAGATTTGGGTCTTATCCCCAGATCTATCTATCTATCTATCTACCTAAAGATAGATATTTGCATATATCAATATGTAACTAAAGATAGGTCCCAAATCAGAAACTTTGTTAGTCCTCAGCATTTCAGGTAAGGCTATTCACCTATATCAGCAATAAACAGAATCTACAGTAACAACACAACAGGGTATGGTACATACCCAGAGACACCTTAGGAGACCATGTAGCTCTATGATTAAACTACGTTCTCTGCGGCTCAGATCTAGATGAAAGTCTTATCTACCCCCATCTTATTTACAATTTCTGTGTAGTTGGGATGACCAGCGCTTGCCACTTGCCTACCTTATCGGTTGAGATAGGGTGCCATGAACTTCTCCCCCCGCTGGCTTTGAACCAAGATCTTCCCGATCTCTGCCTCCCGAGTTAGCGTGAGCCACTAGGCTGAACTAGGCTAATTTTTCTTTATCTGTAAAATGGGGATAAGCATGCTTATTGCATAGGGTTGTTGTGATAACTGAGTGTCTAGTACATAATTAGTGGTGATTAAATGATAGTTATTATAAGCTAAGTACTGCTGGAGTCTCCAGGAAGGAGGGTTTACAAGCCGAGGGGACTGGTAATGGGTTTATGAAAGGCATGCTATTTAGGACTGGTCTTAAACGCTGACTAGCAAGCCTGGCGTGGGGGCAGTGACTCCAAGCACCGAAATGAACCGCAGCACGGTGCGGGGCAGTGTTGCCGCCCTTCTGTAGACAGGAGCACGGTAAGGAGTAGAGGGAAAAGAACGGGCTCTACAGCAGGGCTGCAGGTTGAGGCCAGGCAATTGGGTAATTTGGCTTAAGTTGTTCAACTGACATTTAGCCAATTCTCACTGGCACAGTCACTGGTAAATGGAGCCACAAGAGAGGTGGTTTTTTTTTTTTTTGTTTTTTTTTTTACTCTCCATGCCAGTCCAGGGAGCTTGACCTCAAGGCCTGGGCGCTGTCCCGGAGCTTCTTTTGCTCAAGGCTAGGACTCTACCACTTTGAGCCACAGCTCCATTTGCAGCTTCTGGCGGGTTCACGGGCGATAATTGCCTCACAGAAATTCCTGCCGGCTTTGAACCGTGACCCCGCGATCCAGCCCGCCCGAGCCGCAGTGTCTGGCTCACGAGAGCCTTGATCAGGTGTGAGAGGAAGCCAGGAGTGAGGCAGAGGGGGGTCTGCAGAGGGTCCAGTTAGATGGCATTTGGGAGATGGTCGGGGTAAGAGATTTCGGAGGCCCCGAAGCTTGGTTGTCTTGGAGAGTGGCCAAGAAGGGTAATGGCAGCTGTGGTGCGGTCCGGCAGCTGCGGTGGAGAGCCACTGCTGGGACCCACAGTGCCGGCGGGGGGGGGGGGGGAGGGAAGGGGGGCTCTGCCTTTTGTCTGTGGGGAGGGAGGCGAGAACGCAGGGAACAGGGGGCCTCAGTGTGCCTGCTTCGACTTAGAGGGGCGGTGGAGGGGTGAGGGGGGAAGGGGGTGGAGGGGCGAGGGAAGGAGGAAGTCAGGAAGGGGGATTAGAGTGGGGATGGGATCCTGCCCGTGCTGAGCCGCAGTTCCGCTGACAAAGATGTCATGGTGGTGAGAACTGTAAGAGCAGGGCTTTGAGTCGCGGGTGGGGCTGCATGTGCAGGAAGAGAGCCCTTGAAGCTCTGGGGTCCCATGGTGTGGCCCGGGAGAAGAAGAGAATGGCGCTCGAGATCCCAAAGGAGAGGTAGGAGAATGGAGCAGCTGCAGAAATAGCAAAAGACCCAGGTCCCGTGGCTCCTTCCTGTCGTCCCGGCGACTCGGGATGTGGGGACCGTAGGATCCTTGTTCGAGGCCAGCCTCCACAATTATTTTTTTTTTTCTTGGTATTGGTTGTGGGGTTTGAACTCAGAGCCTGGGCGCCGTCCCTGAGCTCTTTCACTCGAGGCTAACGCTTTACCACGTTGAACCATAGCTCTACTTGTTGTTTTCTAGTGGTTAGTTGAGATAAGAGTCTCCAAGACTTTCCTGCCCAGGCTGGCTTTGAACCATGATTGTTGGATTTTCAGCTTCCTAACCTAAGTATTTAGGATTACAGGCATGCGCCACTGGCACCTGGTGATAAAATGTTTTTGAGACTCCGCCGCGACCAATAAAGTTGGCCATGGTGTCACACGCCTGTCATCTCAGCAATGCAGGGAAGCACCAGTGAAGACCAACCCAGGCATCAAGTGAGACCCTATCTCAGACATAGCCATCGCCCTGGGGCGCCAGGCGCCAGTGGCTCACTGTTAGAATCCGCGCTCCTCAGGAGCCTTTGATCTGGAGGACTGAGGGTCAAGGTGAGCCAGAGGAAAAAAAAATGTTGGCGAGATCCTGTCTGTGAAAGTAGCCAGCGAGAAGGTAGATTGGAGATGTGACTCGAGGGCTTGAGTGCCAGCAGGGCAAGCGTGAGGCTGCGTTCAGACCTGAGTACCATCAAACGATAAAAAGAAATAGCAAAGGTGCAGTTAGAACCCAGAGAGCCGGATGGAGGGTAAAGGAGGAGAGAAGGGCCTCGTAGCTGGGAACCTTGCTAAGTGTGCCTTGGGTGTTGTATGTCATTTAGTCTTCATGGGGGCAGCTCTCCGTTCTACAGAGGTTCAGAGGGAGGCTCAGAAATACAGGAGCTGATTGCTGAGCCTGGAGCGGACCCCAGGGCCTGTCGCTCCCTACCCGACTTCCCGCTGCCTCCTAAAAGCAGCGCGGCCTGGCGCCGGTGGCTCGCGCCTGTCATCCTCGCTACTCAGGAGGCTGAGATCTGAGGATCGGGGTTCAAGCTATTCTGGGCAGGAAAGCGGAGGAGGCTTTTTATCTCTAATGAAAAAGCAAAGTAGCTGGAAGTGGCACTGCGGCTCAAGTGGTAGAGAGCTAGCTTGAGCACAGAAGCTCAGGGGCAGCGCCCAGACCCGGAGTCCACGCCTCAGGATTGGCACCAAAAGAAAGACATAAAAAAAAAAAAAAAAGCAGTTCATCTGTTGAACACCTGAGCACAGTTCCTGGCACGCGGGCGACGTTTCCCCAGTGAATCAGGGAGGTCGAGTGTCCCCTCGGGTATTACGCTGGACTCACCGCCTGCTTTCTCTGGCTTGAAATGGACTCAAACTCAGTACCCGATGCTTTGCTCATTGGCTGGTGCTGTACCTACGGGGCCACGCCGCCAAACCCAACTTGTGAGTTCTTGTATCAGCCTTTTCTAGTTTTTCCACCTTTGCCCTCAGAAGAGTGATCCCATGGGCAGTAGCAACTGACTCGTTTTCTTTTTCTGTCTCTGAACTGGAAAGTTAGCCTTCCCGAATTAGAATTGTGTGTGTCACTAGCTAGTTGTTGTGGCTCATGCCTGTTGCTCTAGCTACTTAGAAGGCTGAGTTCTAGAGCATCGATGTTTGAGACCAGACTGGACAGAGAAGTCTGTGAGACTATCTCTAAAGTAACCAGCAAAAAAACTGGGCTGGTGGCCTGTTCAAAAGGTACAGTGACAGCTTAGCAAGCAAGGCAAGTGAGCAGGAGGCCCGGAGTTCAAACCCTGGTGCTCAGCCCCCCAAATTGTGGTCACAGTAGGTGGGCTTGATGGAACTGTGTTTGGGCCGCTTAGAACTCTCCTTCTTTGCTCTGTCATCATCGTCACTGTGCTTGATAATGAATCTGCTGGGACCCTGAGCTCATTTTAGGTGAGACCAGGCAACTTGATACGATCTCTGCTGGTGGAGCAGTCATGACCCGTGTGTGTATAAGCTGAGTAAATGCAGCCAGGTGCTGGTGGTGCACGCCTGTAATCCAGGCTTCTCAGGAGGCTAAGATCTGAGGATTATAGTTTGAAGCCAGCTCAGGAAGGAACCACAAAAGGCTGGAAGTGGCTCACGTGGTCGAGTGCTAGCCTTGAGCAAAAAAAGCTCAGGGCCAGATCCCAGACCCAGAATTCAAGCCCCAGGACTGGCACCAAAACAACAACAACAACAAACCCAAAAACCCGAGTAAACGAGGTGCTGTCCTGTGGAGTCCCCAGTCAGAGCTGACACTGCACCTGTGGCTGCAGACAGAGTGGGACTTCCCAGGTGCTCCCGAGGAAAGGTGACAGAATGGCTGAGCGCATGGGCTGTGAGCTTTGAGTCCTGGCTGTGCTCCTTGCTCACCGTGTGAACTTGGGAAATTTACCCATCCCGGATGCTCTTCAGTGTCTCATCTGTGAAAGGGAAGCAATAATGCTGTAAGGACTGCAGGACGGAGCGTGTGGAGATTCTGGACTGGACCTTGTTCTAAGTGCTCATCAGTAAGGACTACTATGGCTGCTCAGGTCTTGTGATCAGGGGAGGCTTCAGGGAGGAGGGAGGGCTTGGCTAGCTTCGAAGGATGACCGAGAGTTACAGGGGAGGGAAGGGGAAGGGCAGGAACACTGGGGTGTGTGAGTCGGGTGGTATGCAGGGTTTAGTGAGGAGAGAAGCTTCTAGCAGTCTTGGCTTTCTGACCAAGGACGTAACCTATTGGAAGTTTTTAAAGTTAGATTTGGATTCAAACTTTGCTCCTTGCCATCAGTGTGGCCTTCGACATGCTGCTTCTGCTTTCTGAATCTTGGTTTCCTCCCCCCCTCCCCCCCCCTCCTCCTCTTTTCTTTTCTTCTTCCTTCTTCCTTCTTCTTTCCTCTTCTTCCTCCTCTGCCTCCTTCTCCTCCTGTTCCTCCTCTTGCTGCCCCTCCTGCTCTTCTTCTTCCTCCTCCTCTCCATTTCCAGCCTTCTGCTGGTTAGTTAGAGATAAGCGTCTCACAGACTTTCTGGCCCAGGCTTGCTTTGAACCACAATCTTCAAATCTTAGTCTCCTGGGCTGGGAATATGGCTTAGTGGCAGAGTGCTTGCCTTGCATTCGTGAAGCCCTGGGTTCGATTCCTCGGCACCACATACACAGAAAAAGCCGGAAGTGGCGCTGTGGCTCAAAGTGGCAGAGTGCTAGCCTTGAGTGAAAGGAAGCCAGGGACAGTGCTCAGGCCCTGAGCCCAAGCCCCAGGACTGGCGAAACAAACAAGTGAATGAACAAACAAACAAATCTCAGTGTCCTAAGTAGCTGGGATTACAGGCATGAACCCCCAGCACCCAGCTGGTTTCCTCATCTTAAAGAATGAGTAATAGTAACTTGAACCCATGTGTTAGTAGCAGTGAGTAGGGGAAGCTGCATGTCAAGACCCAGGCACACTTTAGCGATTTGTACATTAAGTATTATCTTATTATTCACTCAACAAACATAGGAATGCCATTGTCTTAGCCAGAAATTCTGTCAGCAGCTGGAGATAACAATGAACAAGACACTATTTTTGCTCTATTTGCACTATTTTTCATGGTTCAGTCAGGAAGCAGGCATGAAAACACAATTGCAGTATAGCTTCAATAAGTGCAAAAGTTATAGAATATTACTTGTCTGCAGCTGGCATGGGAGAGGGTGTGTGGCTACTCTCATGTGTTTTTTTTTGACACCTAGATGTATATTGCCTTGAATCTTAAAGGAAGCATCAATATTCTTAGATGTGTGTGTGTGTGTGTGTGTGTGTGTGTGTGTGTGTGTGTGTGTGTGTTCAAGTCTAGGGAATAGCAGGTGCAGAAACACGGCCTAGTAGGGAAACAGCCAGAAACTGGGTGTGACTACTGGAGGAAAGAGACAGGGGAGAGGCACTGTCTGCTTTCAAAAGGATTTCCGTGAGAAGCCTGGACCTTCCTGGGCAAAACCCGGTGAGAAGCCACAGAGCATTCTCACCAGGCTGGTGACGTGGTTGGAGCCCCTCGGTGGAGTGCAGGGGTCGTCTGGCGTGTAGGGGTCGGCCTGGGGGGGGGCCGTGCTGGTGAGGAGGGAGGGCTCTAGGCTGCATGATTCCCAGGCGTGGGGAGGGAGCCTGGGCCAGGCTCTGGGGCCCGTCTTGGACTGCCGGTGAGAAGGCCGGAGGCAGAGCACACGGAGGGCTTTGAGCCACACTCCCCTCAACCGTGGGGGTCTGGGTGTGTCCGGGCCAGGGACCCGCCCGGAGGAGGCTGGGAAATGCAGGCTCTGTGCTGAGCCACCAGACCCAGGCGAGGGGCCACCCGGAGCGGGCCTCCCCTTCTGTGTAGGAGAGACAGATGAGAGGCCACGGAGCTCATTAGAAACACGGGGAGGATCCGTGGGGTGCCTGGCGCGTGGTGAAGTGGGGCCCCGGCACCTGGTGGCGGAGGGCGCATGGTGAAAGCTGCCTTGGCGCGCTGCGGGAAATGGGCGCTGGGTTTCGGGAGAGGGATGTCGAACACGGCCCCCATGGTAGAGCTGAGGTGTCAGAGCTGCCCGAGCCCTGGCGGAGCAGTCAGGCGGGATGCGAGACTGTCACTCAGGGAGGAGAGCAGAGCTGTAAACACGAGGCCGGGAGTCCCTGAGCCACCGAAGCGAGCAGCACCGAGGAGAGCAGGGAGAAGGGAAAGGCAGAGGTGTGAGAGCCGGGGACCCAGCCTCGAGCCTGGGAGGGGAGTGGGGGTGCGGGCGGCCTGCGGCCAGGGGAAGAGGTGCCTGGGTCCCCGGGTGCTGTACCTCAGAAGCCAGGAGCAAACCTGGCTGCTGACTGAGCATGGCCCAAAGCATGTTTCTGGCAGGTAGGGACGTTGTTTTTGACATGTCTGCCATGTTGGCTCATCTGGAAATGTCTGTGACTGCTTGTGTCACAGGCGCTGCTGAGCAGGTGGTGCTGATGCCGGTCTTGGGGACCTAAGAGTCCCAGCACCCCAGCCCCGCAGTCCTCGGAGAGCCCCCCGCCCCTTTAGCCCGCCCACCCGCCCGCCTCCTCCACACTGTGGTGTGAGCATTGCATAGGTAGCTCTGGGGGCTTTGCCTGTCAGATTGGGAAAAAAAACCACCACCACCAGACAACAACAGCAGCTCCGTGTTAGCTGGGTGCCGGTGCCCACGCCTGTCATCCCAGAGTCCGTGGTGAGACCCCTAGTGCAATTAAACAGCAAACAGCTGAAAGTGGAGGAGTGGCCCAAGTGGTAGAGCACCAGCCTTGAGCCAGAAGCTAAGAGACAATGCCCTGGCCCCGAGTTCAAGCCCCAGTACAGGCACCAAATAAAAACAAGACACTCTATGTTGTAAAGAAAGGTGCTTGTAACACATGGAAATGTGTCTGTGTGGGTGATGGAAATGAAGGACAGACAGACAGAAAGGGAGCTTGGCTCCTGGCCTGGTGGTGGGGGGGTCTTCATCTCCCGCAGGGATGACGGGGGATGGGATGGGTGTAGCTAATATTACAGATTCAGCTGCTGTGTAGCTATTGGTGTTTGTGTGTGGGGTGTGTGTGTGTGAGCTGTGGTAAAACATGGTATTTGTTCTTGCAGTGTAGTTACCCCCTCCCAGGAGAGATGAACAAATAACACAAACGGGCCTGCAGCGGGGAGGGGGCCGCGTGCGGGGGAGAGCGCCTCCGGCGTGTGCTCCTAGGGCACTGTGGGTTTGGATATTGGTAGGCTCTGTTATTTCTCTCTTCTTGCCTCTTACTTCGTCTGAAAGCTCCCGGTGGGCCGGGGACGTGACAGGTCTGGAGCCAGACACCTCGGCCCTCTTGCAGAGCAGCCAGGACACAGCCCACTTGAGGAGTTGGAGCTTCGTTGAAGAAATGGCTCCCAGCCTCCTTTCCACCTTCTCTCTTTACCCCTTTGGTGCCAGGCTCAGAAAGCCCTCGCGGCTCAGGCCCACGCGGGGCTGCGTGGCATGCTCCCTCGTAAGCCCAAGTGGCCAGCCAGCCCGAGGACCCCCGCGCCTTACTTGGTGGTTGACAGTCGGAACCAGAGCCCTAATCACAGAGCCAGAGCCCAAAGGGGGCGTCGGGAACGGGCTCCCCACCCTCTCGGCTTCGCAGGAGGGGCTCAGAGAGGTTGAGCGACAGCAGTTTGGGGCACTGTGTTTTCTTGCTTTTTTCTTTCACTTGGTGCTGCTACTGGGGCTTGAATCCCAGCGCCAAGGCAACTCTTCCTTAGCATTTGTGCTCCAGGCTGGCACTCGATCACGTGAGCCACACCTCCACTTCTGTCTTTTTACTGATTAATTGGAGAAAAGAGTCTCATTGACTTTTCTGCCCAGGCTGGCTTCAAACCTCAATCCTCAGATCTTCGCCTTCAGAGTAACTAGAATTAGAGGCAGGAGCCGTTGGTGCCCGGCGTTTGCCTTTTCTGCTTTGCTGGGGCGGGAACTCGAGGCTTTGCCCGTGCTAGAGAACTGTGTGTGTGTGTGTGTGTGTGTGTGTGTGTGTGTGTGCGCGGAGGCCTTTTTTCTCTCCTGGTGGGTCGGGGGTCGTGGAAGGTTGGGTCCTTGCGTGCCCAGCCTTCCAGGGCCAGTTGTGTGTGAGGGCTGCACCAGTCACCGATTCTTGCTCAGCGCCTATGTGTGTCAGTGTGTCACTGAGCGCGAGTGTGTCTCTGTGAGCCCTGGGAGATGGTTTGTGGTGCGAGTGTGTCCCCATCTGTCTCTGAGACGCGGTGGAATGCAAGGGGGAAGGAGCCTGGCAGCGCTCCGGAGCTCTCCCCGCCCCGGGGGGGGGGGGGGGAGGCGAGGGGTGGCGTGCACTGCGCGGAGGGGGTGACAGTGGGTGCTGTCTCCACCCAGGGAGCAGCAGGGTCACCCCCCTGTCGCCAGCAGAGCTGTCCCCTGAGACTTGGCCCTGCCGGGGCTTGGGGGGCTCGGGGGCCCCTCTCTCTCGTCCGTGGGGCTCGCACTTGCTAACAGCCTTCCTTTCTTTTTTTCTCCTTAACCCTCCCTTTTCTGAACCTCGCTGGCTGTAGAGGAGCACCCTATAGAAGGTGAGTGAAGCTTCTAGGGCACCGGGGTGGTGCACCTATCACCATGGGGGGAGGGTGTCCATGAAGGGGACTTTCATCGCCCCTGACAGCGACCACCTTGCTCATATTTGGGGCCCCCCAGGGGAAGAAGGCTGTCTGGGGTCCTCGCAGCTTCCTTGGTTGGGGGGAGCTGCCAGCAGAGGGCAGGCCCTTCTCCTTGCCCACACTCCTCTCCCCAGCCCTCTGCCTTTGCCCTTTCCTCGCTCGGAAGGGCATCGCTGACACCTTGGAAGTGTCCCAAAGTGAATGGGTAGGCGCCATGTTGCCCGGCCCCGGCGAGGAAGCGTAGAGGGGCCACGCTGCGGGGGTGAGGCTGGCGGGGCTGACCGCGCTTCGGCGTGGGTGAGGCGGGCCCCGGTGGGCGCAGGGCACAGGCGGCGTGGAGGCCCCGTTCCTGGGCGGGGCAGCTCCTCCACCCGGCCACACTGCCCAGGGCTGAGCGGGCACAGCCGGCAGATCCTCCCCTCAGCCCAGTCCCGGGGCAGGGGCGGGTGTGCGCCTTCTCTCCCCACCTGCTCTGGTCGCCCTCCCTCCCTCTCTCTCTGGTGTGTGTCCTCGCCTCTCTTTCTTCAGGGCGCTGCCCCTGGACCTCTCTCTAGGTCTGCGGGGTCTTGACATTCTCTACGCCTTTCTCTCTGGCTTTAGGGTTTCCCCTCTGCTGCTTGTCCTTCTCTGCAGTAGTCTAACATCATGCGGGGCGGGGGTGGGGGTGGGTGGGGTGCATGAGTCCCTGCACGGAGGCTGAGCTGCAGGTGACCTCACAGAGAGGGGAGCAACGTGGGTGTGACGCGAGCCCACCTGCCAGGCGCTTCTGGGGTGCTCACATCCCTGGGCCCAGCCCTGCCCAGAGGGGCAGAGGGGAGCCCCACAGTCACAGGGAGGGGCAGAGGGGAGCCCCACGGCCGCAGGGAGGGGCAGAGGGGAGCCCCACGGCCGCAGGGAGGGGCAGAGGGGAGCCCCACAGTCACAGGGAGGGGCAGAGGGGAGCCCCACCGTCACAGGAAGGGGCAGAGGGGAGCCCCAGGGGCAGAGGGGAGCCCCACGGCTGCAGGGAGGGCCAGAGGGGAGCCCTGCAGTCACAGGGAGGGGCAGTGGGGAGCCCTGCAGTCACAGGGAGGGGCAGAGGG
>NC_063173.1:57646251-57668758 GCF_023159225.1 Perognathus longimembris pacificus | reverse complement strand
GAGCCCCACAGTCACAGGAAGGGGTAGAGGGGAGCCCCACGGCCGCAGGGAGGGGCAGAGGGGAGCCCCACGGTCACAGGGAGGGGCAGAGGGGAGCCCCACGGCCGCAGGGAAAGCCAGTGCTCTTGGTTTGCGTGGTGGTGGAACCCCCCATTTTTCCTGAGGTGTCAATGGCTTGTCTTGTGTCTCCCCTGGGTGTGTCCTCTTCTTGGGGTTCCTTAGGTCTCTTGCTCCCAGCAGGCAGTTGTGTATGTAGGTGTGTGCGCGGGTGTGCACACGCACATGTTCATGCCTGTGCTGATCTGGGTGCTCTGATGTGGCTCGGGGTGCCACGCACATCTGTGGCTCTACACCTGTGTGCACATAGCATGGCTTTGTATCTGCGTGTGTGTGTTGCACACTCACGTCGTGTCTTCTGTGGTGTGCCTCTTGTCTGTGTGCCTTTGGGGGCTGCTGAGCCTTCATGTGTCCACATCTGTGTTTGCATCTCTGTGTGTCGGTGTTTACTCTGTGTGTGTGTGTGTGTGTGTGTGTGTAAGAGAAAGAGAGACTCTGTGTCTGGCTGGACGCAGCCTTCTGAGGGCTGGAGATAAGATTTAGTGCTGATGTGACTTTTACTTGCTCTTGATGTCATGTCTCCTTGGAACAAAGAAGATGTGGAGGGAGGAAGAGAGAGAGAGAGAGGACGAGGGGGGAGCAGAGAGGTTGGGGAGGAAGGAAAGGAGCAGAGAGCAGGGAGAGGGGGAAAGGGCTAAGTGAAGAGGTGGGGCCAGAAGGCCTGGCGTGGGAGAGGCAGCCGGGAAAAGCACAGGGGCGGTGAGGCTCGGTCAAGAGAGGAGAAGGCAGGAGGGGGGCCGAGGACGGTCTGGGTGGGGGACAGGGAAAGGAGTAGTAGGCAGGGACAAGTAGGGAAGCCAGGCTTTGGGGACAATGGGCGTGAGACCTTCTGGATGACACCTACCACTTCTTGGGGTGTCCTGGTGATGGGGTTTAGACGGGGTGCTGCTCGTCCACGGCCGGGCAGGGTGTGTTTGGAAGGGTGTGTGTGTGTGTGTGTGTGTTCGTGTGTGTGTTCGGGACTGTGACCCCTCTGTTGGTCTCTGTGCCATGTCTGTGTGCCTGCATATACGTGTCCGAATCTTGGCCCTTAGCCGTCTTTCTCCTTCCCATGGTCTTCCCTCTGGGGCCGGATGGGAGAATCAGGGGTAGGGCTGGAAGTGGGGAAGGGGGCTTGGTGGGGGCTTCCCAGGATGCCCTCCTTCCTGGCACTGCAGCCCCCCCTCAGATCTCCGAGGTCCGTCCCCCCCGTGCCGGGGACACTGGGTTACTGTGCCCGAGGCCTAGTTTCTGTGGGAACCCAGGCGTCCTACTTGGCAGCCCTGCGGGCCCAGCGCCGCCCCCCCCCCCCCCCCCCCGTCTCCAGACAGAGTGCCCCGGGAAGGACCCTTGGCGGGGCCACCCATCACTGCCGGCCTCCTGGGCAGCGGGAGGAGGGGCCCACGTCACAGGTGGATGTGGTGGAGAGCACCCCATTGGGGCTGGGACCCAGGGAGGGGCGCAGACTGTAGATGGGGTAGGGAGACGGGCTTTGGGGAGGGGGCCCTCTGCCAGCTGGGGCCGAGCCAGGGGTAGACAGGAAGGGAACTGGCCTCCCCTCACCAAGATGGCTGGCGCTGTCACGCCTGAGGGAGCTGAGCAGCTGGTTGCCGTGGCGACAGAGGCAGAGTGCGGCATGCTAATGAGGCCGGCGGGGAGCTGGGCAGTGGAGGGGTCTTCGAGGGGAGAGATGCCATCCCGTCCCCCCCCCCCACAACCGTAGTCACACCGGAGGGGGGACAGCCGGTGGGTTTGAGGGCCCTCGGGCTGGGGCAGCAGAAACCTGGGTTTCCAAGCTGTTGCTCCCAGGGCAGGGCTGCTGCGGACAGGCAGAGTTGGGGTGGGGGGCGGGAAGGGCCGGGGCCCCACCTGGGTTTCGGGTGTTGTTAGAAGGTGCCCGTAGGATCTGGGGAGTCAGTGGGTTGGGGGGGGGGGAGGGAGGACATTCAAAGCAAGGAGTAGGAAGGTAGTCCAGAGGCTGGCGGCCCCACCTGTGCTGGGCAACCTGTGTCCCTCCCAGGAGCTCCCTGTCCCGAGGCGGCCCCTCCCCCTCCCCCTCCTCCTCCTCCTCCCCCAGACCTATATATAGGTGGGGAATCATGAACACCACCCCAGAGAGAGAAGAGGCGCCCTGACCCCGGGCAGCTGCGCCCGCCCTTCCCGGTTCCTTGCTGCCTCTCCTCTTGGCTCCCGGGCATCATCCTGGCCCTCGCCAGGCCCCAGAGACACTTGTTGGTCTTCAGCCTTGCTTCCGTTCCGGCCCCAGTCCTCCATCCCCCGGGCCCGCGTCTCATCACCTGGGTGGCCAGGATGGGTTCCCGGGGCAACCGTGGCAGGGCAGGGCAGGGCCGGGCTGCTCCCTCCTGTCCGGACCCCGCTGCTGGGAGGCAGGGTGGGCTGGCCGCTCATCTCCGGGGAGGGCCCTGGGGGCTCAGCCTCTCTGGGGACGGGGACTGTGGCCCGGTGGGCCGGGCTCTCCCTGACACTCAGGCCTGGGAGGAAGGTTTCAGGTGAGGGCCGTCAGGGCGTGCCCACGGGGCGGAGGCCATCCTGGAGGGCAAGCCAAGCAGATTGTGCTCTCAAGTCTTGTTTCCCACTTTCCAAACTGAGCTTTCGGATCCTCTCAGAGAGGTCCTGGCCAGAGAAAAGGGATCCGCAGGGCACGTTGGGATGGAGAGCAGGGCCTCCCGCCCGTCTCTGGACCTTGCTGTCTGTGACCTCTGCCCTTGCCCGGCCAGACTTCCTTGGGAAGAATCCATGACTCAATTTTGCTCCAGACTTTTCCTCGACTCACCGTCTCCCTCTTTGCTTCCCCCGCTCCCCCGCCACCACCACCACCGCACCCCGACTGTCCTCAGGAGCCACGGTTTCCTCTTATAGCCTAGGGGTGCAGGGGTGCAGGGTCCCTGCTGGCCACATGGAGAGGCGTAGGAAGGGGCAACTGGGAAGATAAAGACTCGCGTGTGAGTCTCCCTTTAGGCCCCGGTTCCTGGTGCTCACTCCCCACTTTTCCCCGGGGAAAGGGGTGGGGGTGGGGGTGGGGAGGATGGGGGGGTAAGTGGGATTGGAGGCCCCTTTGCCCACTCAATTCCATGCTAACAGGACACTCTCTCTCTCTCCAGGTGGCTTTGATTTTTTTTTTTTTGTGTCGTGTTTTATTTTCTCCTCCATCTGAATTGTTTTTCTCGTTGACCGTTTTTTTTTTTTTTTCTCTCCGCCTCCCCGGAAGAAAAAAAAAAAAAAAAAGAAAAAAAGAAAAAGGAAAAAGCAACCTCTTCCCAGACTCATGCTTCTCCTCCTTTTCCTTTTTTTTTTTTTTCCCGGCAAGAAGAAAAAAAAAGAAACCAAAATTTCCTCTCCCCCTTTGCAGCGACTCCCTGCCCGTCTTCCTGTGGTCCCCCCACACACCCCTTTTTCTCTCTCTCTCTCTCTCTCTCTCTCTCTCTGTTCCCCTCTACTCTCTCTGTTTCCGCATCGGGCCCCTCCCCTCAGCTTTTAGGCTGGGGGCTCTCCCCCCCGATGTCTGTCACAAGTTAAAAAGGGCTTTTAAATTGTGGCAGCAAAAGCTTTTTATTTTATATTTTTTTTCCCCCTTCCTTCTCTCTGGCTGATTTTGATGACTCGTGTTTTCTTTGTTTCTTTCCCTTTTCCTTTCTTTTTTTTTCTTCTTCTTCTTTTTTTTTTTTTTCTTTCTTCCTTTCTCTCCTTTCCCTTTCCAAGGTCCGGCTCACCTGACGTTAAACAGCGAAGGTATGGTTTGAAGTTTTGGTTTGGTTTGGATTGGATTGGATTGCTCCCAGCCTGCACCTGGATTTTCTGTTCTTTTTCCTCCCCAGTCCCTCCTCCACCTGTCCGGCCTCCTTCCTCCCTCCCCGCCCTCCTTCCTCTGCCATTCCGTTATGTTTCGGTGGGTGCCGGGCGGGGGGCGGGGGTGGGTTCCTGTCTGTGCGCTCCCTCTCCCCCCTCCTGGACTTGCTCCATCCACCCTCATCTCACCTTGGTTTCTGACATCGAGAGATGTTTGAACTCCTGCCGCGTCTCCCGTCATCTTTTTGCGTTTTCCTGGTGGTGTGTTTATTTCACTTGTTTTCTTTCTCATGGTGGTGTTTTGTGTCCTTCCACTCATTCTGACCATTCTCTCCTTTCTATGAAACCAAGTTAAAAAAAAAAAAAAGAGAAGGAAGGGCCTGGGGCTGGAGAAAGGGTTTCAGGCAGCCGCATCACACCTCCCCCACCGATCTCGGCAGGCTCTGTCCCCAGAATGGAGCGAAGAGGGGAAAAGGGGGGGGATTGGGGGTGTAGGACTTCTGCCTCTCCACAGTGTTCCACCATGTGTGTTCACCCCCCCCTTTTTTTAAAAATCAGTACTGGAGGTTTTGAACTCAGGACCTTGTGTTTGCTTGGCTTTGCTTGCTTGGCTGGCCACGCCCCAACCCTGCATTTTGCTGTTTGTTTTAGAATATGATTTCTATTTTATTTATCCTTAAAAGTGTAGACCTGGATTTTGATTGGAATCCAAGCCCAGTTTCTCTTATTTATGATTCTGTACGAAGGGCCAGGAAGGAATTCCTGCACACTCCTGACACTTGGTGCCTCTCAGGTTGGAATAAGCAGCCCTCACCTAAATAGGAAAAAGGTGTTTCTCCAAAGGCCCCTTCTGCTTGACTCAGAATATGATGAAACAGGTTTTTCCTTGTGTGTGTGTGTGTGTGTGTGTGTGTGTGTGTGTGAATATTGGAGCTTGCACTCAGGGCCTTTTCTTCTTGCTTGGCTTTTGCCCCTCAAAGATGGCACTCTACTACTTGAGTCATGCCTCTACTTCCAGCCTTATGCTGGCTCGTTGGAGATGAGAGTTTCTTGGATTTGTCTATGGAGGCTGGCTTTACGCTATGATCCTCAGACCTCTACCTCGTGAGTAGCTAGGATGACAGGTGTGAGCCACCAGGGCCCAGCTCACTTTGGATCTGACAGATGACAATGCTGAAGACCAGAGAGAAGTGACTTGCTAGTGATTCCCCGGTCCTAATAGATGGCGCGATTAGGACTAGTCATTTCGTCTGAGCCTTCCTTTGGCCAAGTCCTTACACCACCTTTCTAAGCTCCGGGGCTTTGGCTCAGTGGTAGAGTGTTTGCCTAGCATGCATGATGCCGACCTCAATTCTCAGCACTGAGGGGCACTGAGAGCCCCCCCCCTAGTGTTCAGCAAGCCCAGAGGCAGAACCCGGGGGTCCCGCCCTCCCCACCCTCCCTGCCCTCCATCTCAATGGTCTTCCTGACCCTCTGTGGAGGGGCCATCCCACCCAGGCACCGGCTGGGGTCCCTGACAGGACCGAGGCTGGGCTTCAGGGAGAGTCTGAAATTTGGGATGGGATTAGATCTGGGGATGTAAGGGCCTGGGACTCTTTGCAGAGATGTGAAACGGTGCTGAGGAATGCAGGGAAGGAGGAAGACCCAAGTAGCTCAGTCGCCATGGACATCCATGATGACCCCTAATCCTAACCCTAACCCTCAGGGGTTCCTCTAGTGCTGGTTCTGGGCATCTGGGATTGGAGTTAGAGTAAGAGCCCACACAGGAGGCCCCCCCCCTACCCCCCACCCCCACCCCCGCTCACCACCCCTGAGTCCCTCTTGCCCGAAAGCTCTCCTGTGGCTGGGCCAGAAGATGCTGGCCCGGGAGTCATGTTCCCTGACAGGGAGAGCGAGGCTCAAACCAGGCTAGGGCGTGGACAGGGTAACTTGCTCCCGTGGGGCCTGGAGCGGGGTCCTGGGTGACGACAGACAAGGCGGGGTAAGGCTTTCCCACGTCCCTGGGGAGCTCCAGGCAGCCGGGGTCTCTGTTGGCGGGGGGCACAGTGGAGGCAGAGAGCCCCGCAGTCAGGGACTGGAGCCGTGATAGGCCAGGCGCAGCGCAGAAGAGGGGGCCGCCGCTGGGCGCATCAAGGTGGCTTGTGAACAAGCCGGCGAATGTGGGTCCTGACCCAGCGGGGCGGGGGGGGGGGGGGGTGTGTGAGCAAAGCGAGAGAGCACGTGGGAGGTGGGAGGGTGGGCGTGGCAGCCCAGGGTCTCCGGGGGCCCTTCTGCTCCTCCACCATCTCCCCCAACTGTGGGCAGAAGGAGGAGGTTGGTGGTGCTGGATCTGATGGGGTCCGTGGGGTCCCGAAGGCGAGTGAGTCCCCGGGGCGCCCCTCCCTCCCTGCGCCCCTGCCTGCGAGCAGCACCTTTGCCCCGAGAGGGCCCTCCCTCACCTCACGGCTGGGGTGGGACCGGCTGGGAAGCCCCCCGTGCCTGACTCCCCAATTCTGCTTCTCCAGTAGGGTCCTTACTGTTCTCCGAGGGGGGGGCCGGGAGAGGAGGAGCCGGCGAGGTGCACCAGCCAACCAAAGGTCAGTGATCCCAACGCTCCCCAGAGGGCCCCGCCCTTCCCCCCCGCCGCGGCCTCACCCCGCACTTGCACCATTTTGGGGGGGGGGAGCGGAGTGGACTCAGGCGCCTCACATCCCCTTGTGACCCCCCCCCACTCCAATGCCACTCCCAGGCTACTATTTCCCGCCCTAGTGTGAAGCGCCACACCCGCCATTTCTTTCCCGAAGCCCTTCTGTCCCCACGCCGCGCTTCCGGCCCACAGACGTCCTCCTTGGCCGCGGTCAGGCGCGTCCCCGGCCAGCGTGTGTTTCCGGGGAGAGCGAGCGGGCAGCGGGGAGCCCCCCATCTCGCCATCGCACTCCGGAAGGCTGCTGGCGCGCTCCCCAGGGCGTCCGCGGCCCACGGGCAGCTGTGCCCGCTCTTGGTGCTGGGGAAGCGTTGCGTTCTCCTTTCCCAGACGGGGAGACCGAGGCTGTGTCTCACAGCTCCCGGATTTCAGTTGCCTTTCCCACACCCAAGGCTGCCTTTCTTGGCAGACTCTCTTTGTGAAGACGTTCACAGGCCAGTTTGAGAACCCCTGGACGCCGCGGCTGGAGCCCCGCCTCCACCTTCAGCCCGTGTTCTTAGGCCTGCCCGGTGCCCCTGCCCCTGCCCCTGCCCCTGCCCCTGCCCCCCTCCACCTCCTCTCCTTGCTGTCTCTTCTAGTCAGCGCGCGGAAGCGCAGCCTGGCTGTCCACACTGGCACCCCCCGAGCTCCCCCCGCCAGCCTGGGCACATCCCGGAGCCCCCTTTGTCTACACCTCCATCAGGGTCAGTCACACCGCATCCTGTCCCTTTACCACTTTGGGGGTTTTTAGTCGTATCTCCCAGTGCTCTGCACGGCTCCTGGCACATACGTAGGTGTGAGCTCAGCACCTTTAAGTGAGTGCGTCGTCTCTGAGCTAGGAGGGTCACTGGCCTTCAGCGCATAAGTACACCGAACTGGGGTCCATGCACACTGTGTGCAGGATGCAGACTTCGTTCGGAGGATTTAATTTAATCATTGAAGGAGAGGTGAGAAGGGAGAGGGGAAGAGAGAGAGAGAGAGAGAGAGAGGCTGATATCAGAGGATTGCAGTTCAAAGCCAGCCTGTGCAGGAAAGCTCCTTAGCCTCTTTATCTCCAGTAAACTACCCCCTACTCCGTACCCCAAAGCCAGAGGTGGAGCTCTGGCTCAAGTCGTAGAGCACTAGCCTCGAGCAAAAGAAGCTCAGGACTGGCACACCCCCCTCCCGCCCCAAAGAAAAAGAGTGACACCCCGGTGAAGGGTAGTTTATTTGAGGGCTAGCTTACAGTTGGAAGCTGCCCCTTTCTGCTCTTTCTGGAGACCCAAAGCGGCCCGTGGGGTGGGCTGATGAGGGCGAGACGCTGCTTCCAGAGGAGGAGGTGGGGTTTCGAGCTGCGGCGGTGTCTTGGCCGAGGTCACAGGACGGCTGGTGGAGCCAGCCCCAGCGCCCAGGTCTTCTTCCTCACCCCACGCTTCCTCCCCGGGGAGCAGGACAAGATGTTACTAGGCAGTCAGTGCCAAATGCACAGAACAGACAGCTGTAGTGCTTTTCAAAGGCAAGGAGGGGCGGAGGGGGCTGGAGACCTTCCCAGAAGAGAGGCCTTTGAACGGGGCCTGCAAAGGAGGCAGCTGCGGTGTCCCCTTCCTTTCACGGCCCTCGGAAACCCCGGGACCAGAACAACCCATCTCTGGTTCACATTCAGCTTCCCTGGGAACACTTGTAGGGCTTCAGGGACAGCCCCGATCGAGAGACAAACAAGTTCTCGGCTATTACTTTTCCTGCACCGGGCGGGCGCTCTGAGGACGCGATCGCTCAGGGGCTGCTGGGAGTTGTAGTTTCTGGCCTGGGCCGTGCAGGAGACGGGGCGGAGCGCCCCCTGGCGCTGCGCGGTGTGTGCATCCCCGAGGTGGTTTGTGCCCGGCCGAGCTCGGGCCACCATCCCGCTCCTTGACCCCCCCCCCCCCCAATAGCAACCCGTCACCAGACCCTTGAAGGTCCGCCCTTTTCTCCCCTCGACGTCTTCTCGTTCTCCTTTCTCCTCTCTCCGCGTTCACCTCTCTTTTTCAAAGGCTTCTAGGCTGCTCCGCGTCCCTTCCCGCCTCTGGCGTTCCCTACCTGTGTTCTCGCGGCCAAGGGCACGGGCCGCGGTGCGACCGGCATTGCCTCCTCTCCTGAGAGACTGAGGCGGAGCCGCCTGGCAGGCGTGGTCCAGCCCCAAGCCAACCTCTCTCCTTTCTCACTGGCTTCTTTTGTTCCGTCTCAATCACTTTCTCCCCCCCCCACCCCCCCGCCCCCCGTGTGGCTGCCTTATTCATCCCTTCCGTCTGACTCTGTAATGATATTTCCTTTGACTGTAGGAGAGGTCTGGGGAGGTGGAGGCGAAGCCTGGCTTCTGGGTGGGACTAGCGGAACGGGTGGCAAACCCAAGGTCAAACGCATTCCCTTTTCTGGTCCTTGAGCCCCCCTGGCTCTGCCAGTGTCTGAGCAGGCCTGGTTGCTATGGAAACAGTAAGGCCCTAGAAAGCCTGGGCTTTCTTTCCCTAGAGGTCCCTGTCCCCTTTCCTTGCTGGCCCTTTTCCCGTCCCCCTTACCTGTCCCCCCTGGGCTTTCTCCTTTCTCCTCATAGCTTCGCATGACCTCCCCGTCCCTCACAGCCCAGGGCCGCTCTGTTTTCCTCAATTCTGTCCGTGGTCCATCCTTCTCTGACTGTGCCTTGCTCCTCTCTCCCTCACCCGCTCCCCCCTTCTCCTTGTCGGCTAGATTCCTCACCTTTACCTCAGGTCCCCTAAGTAGGCAGAGGGAGAGCGAGGGATGCAGATTGTCCTGATGTGGCCCAAGGCGCCCGCCCCCCCCCCCCAGCTCATTGCCCTGTGGCCTCAGGACACCGGGCCTTGCCAGCTGCAGCCAGGGCTGTGCCAAGGGCTGGGGCAGCAGCTGGTGCCTTGGCATCCGGAGGCAGCGAGGGCAGAATCCGCGGGCAGCCTGCCCAGATGGGGAGAGGCGGGCTGTGTGCACCGAGGAAGGCTCTGCAGAATCTGCACCCAGAGACACCCCGCCCCCCCCTCGTCCACATGTGGCATGGCTGCTGAGCCCCGCTCCCCACAAGGGTGGGGGCAAGTGCCCCCTGGTGGCTGGGTGTCTCAGGGCCTTGGAAGCAGCTCCTGGTAGCTCCAGCGCTCGGCTGCTCGGTCTCTGCGTGGAGACCCTCATCACCCAGCCCTGTTTCGTCTGTGTCCGCCTGGGGAGATGGGTAGGACCGGCTGTCCAGGTCCCTACCTTCCGTCATGGAGACAGGAGCCAGTGCCCGAGGCCGCTCTTGCTCTCTCTCCCCTCTCCTGGTGCCCTAGTGTGTGAAGCTGCTCCCCACCCTAACTTTGTGCCGCCAGAGTCACCCTCCTCCCACTTGTCACCCACAAGTGGAACTTTTAGCAAATGCTAGTAGTTGTTGCTTCTGCTTAAAAAGCGTCAGTGGGGGCTGGGGATATAGCCTAGTGGCAAGAGTGCCTGCCTCGGATACACGAGGCCCTAGGTTCGATTCCCCAGCACCACATATACAGAAAACGGCCAGAAGTGGCGCTGTGGCTCAAGTGGCAGAGTGCTAGCCTTGAGCGGGAAGAAGCCAGGGACAGTGCTCAGGCCCTGAGTCCAAGGCCCAGGACTGGCCAAAAAAAAAAAAAAAAAAAAAAGAACTCCTGGGCTGGGGATATAGCCTAGTGGCAAGAGTGCCTGCCTCAGATACACGAGGCCCTAGGTTCGATTCCCCAGCACCACATATACAGAAAACGGCCAGAAGCTGCGCTGTGGCTCAAGTGGCAGAGTGCTAGCCTTGAGCGGGAAGAAGCCAGGGACAGTGCTCAGGCCCTGAGTCCAAGGCCCAGGACTGGCCAAAAAAAAAAAAAAAAAAAAAAAAAAAAAAAAAAAGCGTCAGTGGAAGGAAGGGATCTTAGGCTGGGCGCGCGTGCGTGTGCACATACACTCACTCAAGAGCCAGGCCTACCCTCGCGGTGTTCACTTGGCCTCCCACCTGTTACACATGGGTTTCTACAGGCTAGAGTAGCAAGCCGGGGGTGGAGGGGAGCGCTGGCACGGTATCTCCCCACGCGAGCTCCTGTCCCTGCCGCCGGCCTCGCCTTCCTGGGCGGCCTGTCCCCGCCCTTCCCACCCCGCTGCTTCCCTGGGCCTCATCCGCCCAGCGCTACACAACAGGCCTGCCGGCCTCAGCCAAGATGGTGAAGCCCGAGCCTGTCCTCAGCCACCGAGTACAGCTGCCACCAGAGAATAGGTAGAAGTGGGGGGCGGGGAGCTGGGTGGACTGAATGTAGGAGACCCCCCCCAACCCTAGGGAGGAGCTCACAGGGAGAAGCCAGGCAGCCTCTTGTCTCTCCCTTCCGTGCTTTCGTCAAGGGGAGACCGAAGGGGAGGGCGGGTCTGCGGGGAGGGGAGGGGGGGGGATGCGAGGTCCATCCATCCACTTTGCCTGGCCCCGTGGCAGCTTAATTGTCAGCTGTCAGTGTGAAAGCCACTTAGCAGCCTCCTGCTTGGGAAATGGACCTGGGGGACGCTGACTTTTGACTGCAGGCAGCAGGATCCTGAGAGATGGGCTGGCCGGCGGCGGCGGCGGCGGGGAGGGAAGAGGGTCGGGGCTGGGCTGGGGCTGCGGGACTCCTGGGACCGGCGCTCGGGCTGCTGGAAGCGGGAAGGGAGGCGCAGGCGTGCCCTGTTCTACTCAGCCTTCTCCCATTTCCCCCCAAACCACGGCCTCCAGGCAAGGAGGAGTTTGTGGCCACCTTCAAAGGCAACGAGTTCTTCTGCTACGACCTGTCACACAACCCGATCCAGAGCAGCACCGACGAGATCACCCTGGCCTTCCGCACCCTGCAGCGCAACGGGCTGATGCTGCACACGGGCAAGTCGGCCGACTACGTCAACCTCTCCCTCAAGTCCGGCGCCGTCTGGCTGGTCATCAACCTGGGCTCAGGGGCCTTCGAGGCCCTCGTGGAGCCCGTCAACGGCAAGTTCAACGACAACGCCTGGCACGACGTCCGGGTCACCCGAAACCTGCGCCAGGTAGGGGGGGCAGGAAGGTCGGGGGTCGGCCGCAGGGGGGCGGGGGGCGGAGCCCAGGTGGCTCGAGGCGTGGCTCTGGGGAACGGGACTTGGGGGAGGGCGGGGGGCGGGGGGCGGTTCTCTGAAAGGTGGCCACCGCTTCGGAGACCTCAGCACCCTGGAAACTGAGCCAGGAGGAGCTGCCTCAGTGGGGGAGCACCAGGAAATCTGGGGTTCAAAGGCCTCGGGTGATGGGAGGAGGGGACCGGAGCCTGGAGGGAGGGCCCGGAATGCTGAGAGATGAAGAAGCTCAGGCCTGGGAGAGCGGGGAGAGGTTAGCGGGTCGGGTAAGCTCAGGCAGGGCAGCAAGGCCGAGGGGGGGGCGCCTGTGGCAGGATGGCTCCGCCCTCAGCTGGGGCTCTTGCAGGGCAGAGGCGTGAGGAGCGGGGAGGGGGGGCGCAGGCAGCAGGTCAGGGAGGGAGCCTGGCCATGCTGTTCCTCTAGGCAGTACTCGCCCTTCCAGGGAGCCAGGCTGTCCCCGCCCTCCACGCTCGCCTTCTGCCCCTGGTTCTGAGGCCCGCTTTGCAGTTGCTCCTCGGAGCCCCTTCAGAGCCACTGCAACACTTCCCCCCCACCCCCAGCCACCCCCCCCCCCGGCGTCCAGTCCCACGCTCTCCCTGCTTAGGAGAGGCCCCTCATCTTTCACAAGGTCCCCAAGGGCTTTGGCTGGCCAGACCTAGTTTGACAGGAGTCCCTCAGATTCCCAAGCAGGAGAAGGGTCCCGGCCGGTCTCCCGGGTCTCCCCCCTTCCTTCAGCTGCTTCTCCGGCGGCGGCGGCCATGCTCTCCAGCACCATCTCCCTCCGGGGCGGTCCTGCCCCTGCTCCTGCTCATTCTCTTCCCCGGGCTTTCTGGTGCCACTTGGGGTGGCTCGCCTGCCCTCTCTTCTCTTCCTCACCTGGGTCATCGTGGTCCTCCGGAAAGGCCCCCCCTCCTCCCCTCCCCTGTGCTTGGCTCACGCTTCCGGTGATGATCCAGTGGGGATTCCTCCTCGCCGAGTGGAGTGGCCCGGCCGCCCCGCGGTGACAATGCGGTGACTAATCCCGCCGCTCTCCCCCCCCCCCACCCCGCTGCTGCGTGTCGCAGTTCATCTCCTACGGAGGCCCCCCTTCTCAGTGGGCACGGGGCCGGACAGGCCTGGTGGGGCCGCTCTTCCTCGACCCAACACCTGCCCCCTCAGGTCCCATCCCCCCAGCGCTGAGGGGTGCCCCGCCAACTGTGGGACGTGGTATTTTTAGAGGGAGCAGGAACACTGCCTTTGGTGCCTCTTGTTTGCATGCTTCATCTTGTTGTTGCTGTTGTTCCAGTACTGGGGCTTGAACCCAGGACTGAGCCGTGGGCACTGTGTCTCAATGTTTTGCTCAAGACGAGGGTTCTACCACTTGAGCCACGCACAGCACAGCTCCACTCTCAGCTTTTTTGGTAGTTAATTGGAGATGAGGATCTCATGGGCTTTTTTTTTTTTTTTTTTTTTGGCCTGGGCTGGCTTTGAACCACAATCCTCAGAGCTCAGTCTCCTGAGTACCTAGGATTATACATGTGAGCCACTAGTGTCTGTCATGCTCCCTCCTTTTTTTTTTTTTTGCCCAGTCGTGGGGCTTTGAACTCAGGGCCCGGGCTCTGTCCCTGGGCTTCTTTTTGCTTAAGGCCAGCACTCTACCTCTTGTACCATGTCATGGTGTCATTTCTGGCTCCCCCCCCCCTTTCCCTGTTTATCTGGTATTGAGGAATTGAATCCAGGGCTTCATGTGTGCTAGGCAAGCACTCTACCACTAAGCCACATTCCTAGCCCTCTTTTTTTTTTTTGCCAGTCCTGGGGCTTGAACTCAGGGCCTGAGCACTGTCCCTGGCTTCTTTTTGCTCAAGGCTAGCACTCTGCCACTTGAGCCACAGCGCCACTTCTGGATTTTTTTTTTTCTGTATATGTGGTTCTGGGGAATCGAACCCAGGACTTCAAGTATATGAGGCAAGCACTCTACCAGTAGGCCATATTCTTAGTCCCATCCACTTCTGGCTTTTTAGTCGTTCATTGGAGATAAAACTCTCATGGACTTTCTTGCCCTGACTGGCTTTCGATTGTGATCCTCAGATATCGGCCTCCTGAGTGGTTAGGATTACAGATGTGAGTGACCAGTGCCATATATATGTGGTGCTGGGGAATCCAACCCAGGGCTTCATGTATATGAGGCAAGCACTCTTGCCACTAGGCCATATCCCCAGCCCCCCCCCCCTTTTTTTTAAGTAGGAGGAGAAAGCAGTTTTAATTTCTTTTTTTTGCCAGTCCTAGGCCTTGGACTCAGAGCCTGAGCACTGTCCCTGGCTTCTTTTTGCTCAAGGCTAGCACTCTGCCACTTGAGCCACAGCGCCACTTCTGGCCATTTTCTATATATGTGGTGCTGGGGAATTGAACCCAAGGCTTCATGTGTGTGAGGCAAGCGCTCTTGCCACTAGGCCACATTCCCAGCCCCATTGCCCTCCCTCTTTTTAAGAGCTTTTGCTACCATTCAGTTCTGCGCCTGGCAACACACTGCGATCCCACCGTCCCCATCCATGCATCATTTAGCCGGCAACTACGGCACCTCATGCTGGGCACGGAAGGGAGAAGGACATGGTGCCTGCCCTCCCAGGGCTGGGGCTCTCGAGGAGACAGGACAGGATCAGTAAAGGGAACAGCGCCGGGCACTAGTGGCTCACACTTGTAATCCTAGCTACTCGGGAGGCTGAGATCTGAGGATCGAGGTTCAAAGCCAGCCCAGGCAGGAAAAGTCTGTGACACTCATCTCCAATTGATCACCAGAAAACCGGAAGTGGCTCTGTGGCTCAAAGAGCTAGAGCGCTAGCCTTGAGCAAAAAAAAGCTCAGGGACAGCGCCCAGGCCTTGAGTTCAAGCCCCACAACTGAAAAGCAAACAGACCAAGGCTGTGCCAGGGCCTTGTGGGCAGCAGAAGAGATACCTTAGAGCAGGGAGAGATCTGTGCCAGGTGGAAATGCCACCCAGCGCAGGACGCGCGGCTGGAGCATGCTGAGTGTGGACAGAGACTCGCGACGGCCCCTTCCTGAGCTTTACAGCATCATGGATTCACGCCGAGAGTGGTTAGAAATTCCATCTCCCTAGATTGTGCTACAGGATGGCTCAGAGGACAGGCAAGCCACACCAACCCCAAAGAAAGGCCTCTGGAGCGTGGAGAGTATCTGCTTAAAGATCGAGAGCCCTTTCTAAGAAGGGGCTCCGGGGACTTCTTTCGTTCTTGATTCTAGTCTGCGTCTGTGAGTGAGAGGTGTGGGTAGCTCACCGCCAGGGCCAGGCTCTGGGGTCCTTGCCCTCACTCTAGGTCCACACGGCCACAGGGCGCCCTCGCCAGGCCCCTCACCTGCCTGGCAGTCAGTCCCTGGGTCCTCTTCCTACAGCACTCTTAATCACTCAGCCACACTGGACACACTGGCCAGAAGTGGGAGACACTCGAGCAGTGCTAGCTTCTGGCATCGTGTAGGTAGAGGGCGGGATTCTGCCCCATCACACAGTCCACACACCACGAGACAGCCCCATCGACAAGGAGTCAGTTGACCCCAAAAGTCGTAGGGCTCCTAGAGAGAACTTTGTCCATGCAAGTTTGCACAGTGTCCAGACCGTGTTCTGGGATTGGAAAACTCCTCTGTCATCCAAGGGTATTGTGGGACAGCTGTTTTTTGTTGTTGTTTGGGGTTTTTCATTTCTTTTCTTTTTTTTGTGTGTGTCAGTCCTGGGCCTTGTTTTTTTTGCCAGTCCTGGGGCTTGGACTCAAGACCTGAGCACTGTCCCTGGCTTCTTTTTGCTCAAGGCTAGCACTCTGCCACTTGAGCCACAGCGCCACCTGTGGCCGTTTTCTGTATATGTGGTGCTGGGGAATTGAACCCAGGGCTTCATGTATTTGAGGCAAGCACTCTTGCCACTAGGCCATATTCCCAGCCCAGTCCTGGGCCTTGAACTCAGGGCCCAAACACTGTCCCTGGCTTCTTTTTGCTCAAGGCTAGCACTCTGCCACTTGAGCCACAGCACCACTTCTGGCCATTTTCTGTATATGTGGTGCTAAGGAATTGAACCCAGGGCTTCATGTATACGAGGCGAGCACTCTACCACTAGGCCATATTCCCAGCCCTGGGACGGCTGTTTTTCATTGGCTAGGACTAGGGGTTAATGTAAAAAAAAAATGACATCAGGGATGGGGGCATAGCTTGGCGGTAGCATGCCCAAGGTCCCGAGTTTAATCCCCGTTGTCTGCCCCTAGCTTTACGAGGTCGATGGGCAGGGTCTGAGAACACTGGCTGCCACACACTTTCCCCTGGAGAGAAGGTCTTCTGGGAGAGCCTGCCCCGGAACCAGCAGCTAAAGATCTCCTTTCCTTTTGCTTTTGCAACTATGGAAATGGGTCAGAGGCCAGTTCCAAAGCCAGGAAGGAGGCTGGATTTCCTCTCTCCTACCCTTGGATTAAACTACTCTTGGAATCATCTTGATAGACCGAGGCAGTTAGGACCCAAAGAGGCCTGACTGAAACAGCCTCTCCCTCCTCTCTTCCTCCCCTTTCATACTGCACTCCCGAAGCCACTGTAACAGGCAGTTCTCTTGGGGGATCTGGGTGAGATGATTACCTCTGAGAATTTCTTGAGGCCTATTTTTAACCCTGGGCCCAATCTCCTCCCCTTCCCAGTGCGCCTCCCAACTGTCTCCTGCCACCACAGAAGCAGAATGGGCAAACCCATTTTATCATTAGCCAGGACCCAACCTGGAAGTCAAGGCGGCGGCCAAAGCTCACACGGTGCCTTCCCTAGCTCACCTCCAACGGTGCACTCCCCAGATGGCATCCCTTACCGATGGGACCCCCGAGAATCCGGTCCCCAAGGATGGCAATCTCCAGGATGGGTTCGGTTAGGGATGGAGTCCTGGAAGCAGGCAGTCCCCAGGGGGTGCAGTGCCTTCATGATGGAGCCCATCTGGCCTCAAGGATTCCTCTTCTCTGCCATGGCACACAACCCATCGTGAGGCCCAACTCTGCTGCTCTTCACACCGGTCTACACAGGCTTTCCCAGCGCTTCTCTGACTTCCTCACCTCTCCTACGCACAACCCCCCTTCACCCTCCCTTCTGCCAGATGCATGAGGGGGCACCGAAGGGCGACTGCTGCCGTGGCCATTAGCTGCGGGTCTTTCCCCCAGTCCTGCAGGCCCGGCCTGCACGCCGTCCTCCTTACGAAGCCCTTCCCAACCCATCCCCAGCTCGCTTCCTTCTGTGCTGTGCTCTTCCAGCCCTCGGAAATTTGTATTCTAGGCCTCTCGTCACACGCTGCCTGTGTGTCAATATTTGTGCTCATTCTTATCTCTGTTTCTAGGTGGTAGGCAAATTGAGGGCTTAATACCAGCAACCATTTTTTAAAATTATCTTTAAGTAGTTTTACAAAAGGGTTTCAATTCAACATGTCAGTGCATGAGTACCATGCATCTTGATCAGTGTCGCCCTTCCTCGTCCTTCCCCATCTCCCCCGTTTCCTCCCTCCCCTCAAGCTGTGTAGCTCAATTTTTACATCATGTACATCGAATAGTGACTGCATTTGTTCACCCTTTCTCCCTCCATTTCTGTGCTCCCTAACAACACGTTTGCCCTCCCTCTTGATAAGCAGTTGATTAGTCCAGAGGCGTTCCACCACTGGACTCCTCCCCTAAGCGCACCATCATCCTTCAGCCAGCCCATCTGTGTGCATGCGCGCACCGGCACTGAGTACAGTAGATGGAGCCTCCACATAGGAGAGGAAAAGATGCATCATTTGTCCCTCTGAGCCTGACTTCCTTTACTTGGCATACTTTTTCTCTAGGTCCATCCATTTCCCTGCAGTTGACATAATATTATTCCTACTAATAGATGAGTAAAATTCCTTCGTATCTCTGTGTAGCCCATTGTCTTGATGGATGGGTATGGTGTTGTCCACAGCCCCTTGGCCATGGTAAGCTCACTTGATGTGGTGAGTGGCTTCTCTCTTCTGCGACCACGATGGCCTTGTCACTCATCAGACATTGACGTTCTTCTGCTCCTGGCCCCTACAAGTAGATAGGCCCGTATTGCTCATTTGCTGGTCTAAAACTTACTTCCAGGAGCCCGGCCTGTGGAAAGGCTTGGGCTGCTGTGTCTCCCCTGCCCCCTGGGTGTCTCGGGTCACCAGGAAGCTCCATTCTCGTATTTGACCACAGTTGTCCCCGAAGCATTAGTTACCACCATGGACAGGCTCGGCTCCTTACTCTCTAGGTCTAGAGGGGCCCTATCTCATCCATTCCAGCCCTGCTATTTTGGGGGGAGCCTAATCTCCTGACCAGTTTGTGGAAGGCCTAGGCTTTGAACTCATGTCTCCACTCTCGGTCTGGTTTACATTTAATTTTTGATTGCTCATGCTGGAACTTTCTGTCAGGTGCCATTGGTTCAAGCTTGTGGTTGTAGCTACTCAGGAAGCTGAGATCTGAAGATTCAGGTTCTATGTCGGGGGGAGCATACAAATCTGGGAGACTCTTAACTTCCAATAAACTAGGAAAAAAAAAAAAAGCCAGACGTATAGGTATGGTTCAGGTGCTAGAGTGCCACCCTGAGTAAAAAAAAACTACAGAGAGTGAGAGGCACTGAGTTCCAGCCTCAGTACTGCCACAGACAAACCAAAGCTGAAACTGCACGACCAATTCTAATGTAAAAGAAATAATACTTGGGCTTTTTCCTTTATTGCCCCTCCCCCTCCTCCTCTTGCTCAACTGGTGTAGTGATGTCAGACAACTTCTTTTGGGCAACAATTGATTTAGGTGCCCAAAGCTAATCGTTCCGCATTCTGACTAGATGGCCTCTTCACCTCCTGGCAGTCCTGCTAGCCGGCAGAGCTAATCTCAGCACACAATACCCCTCATCCCTCTGCTCGAACACCGCACCTGCAATTAGAGCCTTCTCTTGCTGTGTAAACTGCTTCCGCATCGCTAATAATTAATATTGGTTATTCAGCACGTCTTCTAGCCGCTAATATTGAATTCTGTTATTTTTTAATTATATGAGGCCCTTATTAATTGCCTTACTAAATTAGCTCTGTGCCCATGGTGATAAAAACTCCGTAACTGATGGCTCTGTCCCTAGAACACTACCCCTTCTCCCAATCAGAGTCCCGGACTTCCAGCAAATGTATCCCTCCCTCTCTGCTACTTCTAAGTAAAGCTGCCTCAGTGCCTTTGGCCTCCCCTCTCCAAAGTCTAGGGTAGTTTTGAAGGCGGAAGGGTGCTGCTGTCCTTGGCAGAGGGGAGAGAAAATGAACTTAGTAGTGTGTGGAACTGAGAATTGAGAGGCCAGGGTAGAAGACAGGGCTCATAGTTCAGAGAAGAGTAAGGGATTTCAGAGGTAGGTGTTCTTCGTGAGTTCAAGGAGAGTGAATTTCTGGCACTGGCCTTTCAGGGGTGCTGCTGGGGTACTTCATCCAGGATGGGGGGATGGTTGTACAAGGTTGGGAATGTGTAACTGAACAACCCAGAGGACTCTGGGAGGTGTGGGCTCAGGACACCCAGGGTGGGCGGCAGGAGGACCCAGCGGTGGGTGGGGGAGGGGAGGGGGGTGCGATGATTAGATGCGCTGTGAACATGAACCCTCTGCCAGCCCTCCTTCTTCCTGTTGTGATGGACACTCACTCTCTCCTCCGCTCTCAAAGAGAAGCAAAGACTAAGAACACAGGAGAGTGAGAGAGAGGAGCTGCCCTTCTCCTCTCCCCTAGTGACTCCCCAAGCTAGATGCCTCCCCTCGGCCCCCAGGAAAAGCAGATGCCCGTGCCCCTTCCCGGTGGGTCTACTTGCTCGGCCTCCAATCGAAAGCAAAGCGCGCCCCTGGAGAGGGGCGTTGCCCACTTGTCTCCCAGCCTGACAGCCAGCTGGCCCGTCACCAACCAGTTAACCCATTAACCCAACACGGCCACCGGTCAGCCACTTGGCCACCACCGCCTCACTCCTTAGCCAGTTCTCCGGAAAGCCATCTGGTTGACCAGTCAGCCAGCAGAGCCATCCGTCCATCCCCCCCCCAAGGCAGCCGCCCACCCCGACTCACACCCTCGTTCTCCTCCCTCCCCTCCCCCCTCAACTCCTAACATTTCTCCACTGACAGGACCTACTAATACTGCATAACTGGGTCTGCTTCTTAACCCTCACCTTCCCTCTCCCACCTTCCGTTGGAAAACCCCGTTACTGACTCTGTGTGTGTTACTAACACGCTTATAACCCAGGGGACCCGGGGACGGGCAGGGACAGGCGGGGACAGGTATGAGTGCATAAACCAAACTAACCTTTCTGTTTCATCTGCGGAATGTCGGCCATCTTTGAGTCTTTGCTTTCTTGGTCCAGTTCTTTTGTTGTTGTTTTTTTTTTTCTTTCCTTTTTTTCCCCCCTCTACTAACCAAGGTCTCTAACTGTTCCCCTTCTCTGCAGAATGGGGTTCTTGGGGGGGAGGGAAGGGAGTGAAGAGTGGGGTGGGGGGGGGAAGGAATTCAGAGAAGGGATGGGAAAGGGATTGAGAGAAGAAGGGATTTAATTTGTGTGTGTGTTTTATTTCTCCCTCTCATTATAATTTAGTTTTTCTTTTAAATACTGCTGCTGAACCGAGGTGGGAGGGTCCGCACAAACAGCCAAATATATATGGATATATATTTTTCCTCCTTCCTTGAGTTTCACAGTTGGTCATTTTATTTTTCTTTTCTTTTCGTTCTGTTCTTTTGTTGTCGTCTTTGTTGTTGTCGTTTTTTTTTTTTTGACACCCCTTCCCCTCCCCCATCTCCGGTGAAGCACGCAGGGATTGGACACGCTATGGTAAACAAACTGCATTATCTGGTAGATATCACTCTAATTGTCTTACCGTTTGGTTTGCCGTGGGTTTTTTTAACTGTTCGATTATCCCACTTTTGTTTCCTCTTCTTGTTTGGTTTTGGTTGTTTTGCTCTTCCAATTTTTATTTTATTTTTTGCATCCTGGACAACCTAGCTTTTTGATTCTCTTTAATTTTCTTCTTTCCCTTTTTGTTCTTCTTCCTTTTTTTGATCCAAACTCAAATCCAAAAGACAAATGGAAGTGACGGGATCTGGCCTGGTCTCGCCATGCCCTCCCGGCCTGAGGGGCCAGGGGAGGCCAGCCCCAGGGCCAATCAAGACGCTTATTTCTATCGCTATCTTTGGTTCTTTTTTTTTTTTTTCTCCCCTTTCCCTATTTCTTTTTTTGTTCCCCCCCCCCCCTCTTGGTTTGATTTCTTTCTTGGTCTCCTGAAAATCCATGGAAAACGCCATCCCATGACATGCTACGCTGTGCTCACTGTCAGCTCCGGACGGGGCTCCTCAAGCTGCGGGGCCGGGGCCGGGGCGCCACCCCCATGGTGGACAGCCGGGCGGGCTCCACGCAGGGGCGTGGGGGATGGCTTTCGGAGAGCTGGCGCTGAAGCGGCCTGGGACCAGTCCCTCCCTCCTTCAGTTCACCAGTTCATACCAGTTTGGGTGGGCTGCCCCATGCTGGCTACAGGGGGAAAGGTGACACCCCGCCCCCCTTCTCAGCCTTGAGGATTTCCAGTTCTGTCTCCCCTACATTTTGCATGGCATGAATGGTCTTTTCTCCCAACCAGGGATAGTGTCCGGTTCCCCCCAGCTCCGCTGCTCTGACTAACACTGTGTTTCACACTGTCTTCCCGCCCCTTGAGCCCCTTCCCCGGCCTCCCCTCCTGTCCCCTGCCTCTCCTGCATGGCCTCTGCCGGGCAGGGCCTCCTTCCCTGTGGAGAGCGGCCGGAGGAGCGCCCCGGCCCGCGGGCAGGGTGGAGCGGGCAGCCTTGTCTGTCCCTGTCCTTGCCAAGCTTCCGTGTTTGGGTTGGGCTCGGTCGCTGCTGCGAATGCTGGTGTGGGTGTCGGTGGAAAGGCAGCTGGTGTGTGTTGGCATGTGGGTGTGACTGTGTGTAAATGTTGGTGTGACTTTTAGGGGTGTGAGTGGGAAGCCATGCTGTGTGTTTGGGGAGACTGCTGGTGTTTCTCTGGGTATAAGCGCTAGTGTCAACTGAGGCAGTGGGGGGGGGGGCTGTAGCCCTGGCTGGTTTTGGGGGGGGCGGGCTGAGGAATCCGTATGGAGGTCGGCTGTGGAGGCAGCCTTGATGGGCAGGGACTTGGCTGGGGGGGGCTGGGGGGTTGGGGGGGGGCCTGTGCCCGCAGGCTCTGTGCAGAGCCATCCCCTGGGATTCCCTCCCATCTGCCCAGTTCCGGCACTGCAGCAGCCGCCGGTTACTCATCGCCTATTAATAATGCAGGGTGATTGAACGCCAGGCGGGGACCCTGCGCGGACGCGTGTGCCCCCCCCCCCCCCCCGCCCCGGGAGGTGGGAGCTGCTGGGGCGGTTGCCTGGCCTAGCCAGCCTCCAGATCTGCCTGTCTGCCTGCGGTATCAGAGTTGCACTCCCCCCCCCCAGGCCTCGTGTCTAAGGCCAGGTCTGATCTTTCTGATGCTTCCACAGGTGTAGGTAGGCTTTCTTTCTTTTTTTCTGTGCTGGTCCTGGGGCTTGAACTCAGGGCCTGAACACAGTCCATGAGGTTTGTTTTTTTTCACTCAAGGCTGGCACTCTTATCACGCTAGCCACACCTCCACTTCTGATTTTGTTGTTGTTGGTGGTGGTTCATTGGAGATAGGAGTCTCATGGACTTCCCTGCCTGGGCTGTTTGAACCACGGTCCTCAGATCTCAGCCTCTGGAGTATCTGGGATTACAGGCATGAGCCACTGACACATGACACATAGCCGTGTCTGTTTTCTTGCATTTATACAAACTGGTGCCCAAGGCCAATGCCACCCCAACCCTCCCCAGACTAAGACCTGCTGTGTGGCTACTGCCGCACACAGAGGTGTG
>NC_063173.1:57616961-57645751 GCF_023159225.1 Perognathus longimembris pacificus | reverse complement strand
CGGATGGACCGGCATCCTCTCTAGCCTCTCCTTCCCACCGCTGCTTCGGGAAGTTAGCTGCTGTGTACCCTGCTGGGGCCAGGCCGGTGGGTACCTGCCAGAAGCTGTCCATTTAGAACTTCCTTTCCTGAGCTTCAAGGCACAGACAACCTGTGGCTTTGGGGACAGAGGGAGGGAGGTATGATCAACCCAGGAGGGGCTTCCCAAGTACCTCGGGGTACCCTCCTAGAATTTGGATGGGTCCTTCTAGTCTCAATTTGCTAAAAAAAAAAAAAAAAAAAAAAAAAAATCGACCATGTCGGATAAGGCTAAGCAAGCTTAATTCTCTCATTCACGAGTGGCTGACAGGGTATCTGAACTGCCTGTGGCAGGGATCAGTGTGAAGGTCAAGTGTATGTGCGAGGCATGAGGAAGCCTCTGGACTCCATAAGGGAATGATAATTTTATTAAGCTTTAATAAAGCATTAGCTGCTTATCGCAGAGTGTCCAGGGCAGAGCTGTTGTACGAAGAATCTATTCCCTTCCCATGAGAGACCCCGGGGAATTGAGAGGCTCCAGCCCCACTGGAGATCTTGTTATCTTCCCTTGTTAGAAATCAAGATGCCTCAGGAGTTGGGAGGAAGCCTGAAAATGAAGGACGTAGTTAAGTTGGTTAAGAAGCCGAACGACCTTGTCTGGTATCAGTCCCGGCAAAGGAAGTATCTGGTAAATGCTGTTTCCAAAGCCCATGCCTCCCCGATGAAGTAGCACTGATGGATGAGCTGATTCGGCTGCCTCCAGGTGCCTCACAAACCCTCATTCACCCGCCCTCGGGGCCAAGATCACTTAGAGAACGGGACACCAACCCAGATGAGGTAGTGGGGCTTGAACTCGGGGCCTGGGCACTGTCCTTACTAAGCTTTTTTGCTCAAGGCTCTTGCTCTACTGTTTTGAGCCACAGCACCACTTCTGGTATTCTGGTGGTGAATTAGAGAGAAGAGTCTCATGGATTTACCTGCCTGGGCTGGCTTTGAACCATGGTCTTCAGATTTCAGCCTCCCGAGTAGCTAGGAGTACAGGCATACGCCACTGGCATCTGGCTTCAACAGGTTTTGATTACCAGATGGGTTTCACATGTACACACACATATACATATACACATACATATATATATACATACACACATATATACAAATACATATACATATATGCGTGTGTGTGTGTGGTCCTGTTTTTGTTTTTTTTTTCTTCTCAAAGCTGGTGGTCTACCACTTGAGCCACACTGCCACTTGCAGCCTTTTGGTGATTAATTGGAGATACAAGTCTCACTGATTGGACTGGGGATATGGCCTAGTGGCAAGAGAGCTTGCCTCGTATACATGAGGCCCTGGGTTCGATTCCCCAGCACCACATATACAGAAAACGGCCAGAAGTGGTGCTGTGGCTCAAGTGGCAGAGTGCTAGCCTTGAGCAAAAGGAAGCCAGAGACAGTGCTCAGGCCCTGAGTCCAAGGCCCAGGACTGGCCAAAAAAAACACAAAACAAAACAACAACAACAAAAAAGTCTCACTGATTTGTCTGCCTAAAGCTGGCTTCAAATCACAACCTTCAGATCTAGCCTCTTTGAGTAGCCAGGCTTACAGGCGTGAGTCACCAGTGCCCAGGCTCATATTGTGTTGTATTTATTTCTTACCAACGCATTCATGTGGACTCATGCCTAATACTATTTAAGCATTTTTCCTTAGGAGAGAGGATGGACAGACCAAAAAAGGCTTACCTAGTTGAGACAGATGGGCTAAGGCTGATGAACATTCGCTTTATAAAAACAGTAATCGTTCTTTGTGTGTTTGTTAGGTCTTTAAACAGCGTTCACGCTTTGGATGTCATTTAGACTTGATGGTGCCTGGATTATAGGCAGGAGGCCAGGAGCGTTCCCAGTCAGCAGATGAGGGGTACCGGGCCCCGGAAAAAGCACCTTGCCTGCTTACAGAGAGTTAAGCACTTTGACTTGTTCTTAACTGTTGCTCAGAAGAAACCTGGAAAAAAAAAAAAAAAGAGGGGTGGAGGAATATTAAATTCCTCTTGCAGGCTGCAGCCAGAGAGGCAATGTGAGATTGTCCTGGGAAATGGTAAAGGCTCCACGAGAGCCTAGGAGTTCAAACTTGATGAAGGGCAGGCTTCAGGATTCGCAGAGGGCTGCCAACTCTGCGCCTGAAGTTCAGCTCCTGATTTGTCTGTCCCGCTGCCACAGGTGCAGGCCTGGTGACTGGACTCACTGCGTAGCGTAGCAGGGCCTCGGCACCTCAGCTCTGGAGAAGCTGCCTCCTCCTCCAGCCCTCCCCATCCCGACCCATCCTAACAGGACGCCAGCAACTGTCCGGAGGCCTGGTTTCTTTTCTTTTTCTTGCCGGTCCAGGGCTTGAACTCTGGGCCTGAGCACTGTCCCTGGACTTCTTTTGCTCAAGGCTAGCGCTCTACCACTTGAGCCACAGTGCTATTTCCAGCTTTTTTTCCAGAATAATTTACTGGACATAAGAATCTCATGGACTTTCCTGCCCAGGCTGGCTTCCAACTCTGATCCTCAGATCTCAGCCTCCTGAGTAGCTAGGGTTACAGCTGTGAGCCACTGCACCCAGCTGTTTTTTATTTTTTGTTTGTTTTCGCCTGTACTGGGGCTTGAACTCAGGGCCTGGGCGCTGCCCCTGAGCTTGTTTGTTCAAGATTGGCATTCTACCAACTTGAGCCCCAGCGCCACTTTTTTAGTTTTTCAAATTTAATTTTTAGTGCTTAATTGGAGATAAGAGTCTCACAGACATTTCCTGCCCAGACTGGTTGGAACTGTGATCCTCAGATCTCAGCCTCCTGAGAAGCTTGGGTTCTAGGCATGAGCCTCCAGTGCCTGGCCTGCACTCTTGGTCTGGACCGCATTAGGCTTGTGGGTTCCTTGGAAGGTTTGACGACAGCGGTGAACTCCCGCAGAAGTGAAACCCATCCGTAGAGATTTGCGTGCCCGGTCGGGGGGCTCCGGCAAGCCCGCTGAGTGACTCACACCTGCACTTGAGTGGAGGTCAGCCACCCCGGGACCGTGGCAGGGGACTGGAAATGACTCTGGACAGGTTCTGAGCTTTTCCTGCGGCGTGGGGGGGCGGGGTACTCATCCACGAGGGGTTATCTGTGGCTGGGATCTGGTTTTTATTCGGCCCGGCCTACTAAGTGGGGGCAGTCAGGGCAGAGCTGGAGGGGCAGGGCCGGCAGGAGGGGCTCAGAGCCCCCCCCCCCCCCAGGTCACAGGCTGCCCCTGGGCAACCTCGTTGCTTCCGGTGGCCTCTTCAGACCTGCCGTGCTTTGGTGGGATGGAGTGTGTATGTGTGTGCGCGCGTGTGTGCGTGCATGCGTGTGTGTGTGTGTGTGTACGTGCAGATGCGTCTGGCATTGTGATTGGTGGTGGTGGAGCGGGCGAGGAAGCTCATGTGTGCTGTCCCCCCTCTTCGGTTCTCATGAGTCCCTGTGGTAGGGGTTGCTCCTCGGTCCTCCTCTGTAGAAGGACGCTCCTCCTCCCCGCGCCCCACGGCTCTTCCGCCTCCATCTCCACCCCTCCAGTCGCCCCGCCCTGCACGCCCTCTCGCCCGCTGCTGCCTGCCTGGCCTGTCCCGCTGGGCCCGGGCCCCACCCTGCCCCTCTAACCCGCATGGGTCCCGGCTGCAGGCCCCCTTCCTCCCCTCCTCCCCCAGCAGCCCCACCCCTTCCAGAAAGCTGCATGGGGGGGGGTTGGGGGTCAGGGGCATCGAGAGCCCCTGGGGTGGAGGGGGACAGGGGAAATGATCCCCCTGTTTCCTGCTTTTACTAACGAACCTGCCATTTTTGTGTCTGGACTTTGATTTGTCTGAGGGAACAGTCGGGTTTACTAATCTGTCATCTTCCCTGCCTTCCCCACGCCTTCCTCCCTCCCCTCCACCCCCTGCTTCCTCCCCACCCACCGCTGTCTCCTTCCTCCTCACCCCCCCCCCTCCTCAGTGCACCTCCTTAGGGTCCCTGGCCTCCTGCCGCCTTCTCCCCCCTCCCCCTGTTCCAGAGGGGGCTCAGGCAGTGAGAAAGGGCTGGAAACAGATTTAGGAGGGTGATGTGGGGCCCCTGCGTGCAGATGGAGGAGGAGGAGAGCCCCCCACGGGAGGGAAGGAAGAGCCAGCCGAGGGCCCCCGGGAAGACCCCCTGGAGAATGGTCTCCCTGCATGACACAAGGGTGCACCCAAGTGCAGGGCACTCACGTGGGGGGCTAGGGACCCTCACCACAGTCCCAGGCCCAGGGAGCCTTTGGTTTAGGAATGGAGAGACAGGCGATACCCCGCACGACTTCTTGATGTCCGGGACCCTCTGGGACGGGCGGAGTCGCAGGGACGCGTCAGGAGGGCGGCCAGCCTGGAAGGGCTGAGCCTTAGACTCTAGAGGTGAACAGCCGTCTAGTTCTGGGTCTTTCAGCCATCAGGAGGTAGAGAGCCACATTTTCCCTAGAGAGGTCCTTTTCCCTGTCCTCTCCCTCTCCTGCCCGCCCCCTTCTTTACCGCCCCCCCCCCCCTCCCCGGTTCTCCCCTTCCCGTTCTCCAGCCTCTCTGGCCAGGCCTAATCTCATTTGCATGTGTTTGTGACTAATACTTACTCTGCCCTTTCCCTTTTCCACCCAGACCCTATCCTCTCCCCCCCCCCCCCCGCCCCCTCATTCCAGCCTCAAGGGGAGGTGGAGGAAAGAAGACATAAATGATAACGACCAGCTCTCCCTCAAAGCCCGACTCCAGAGCTTCAGACTGCCCCTCCAGAGCGACCCCCGTTCTCTTCTGTCCTTGAACCCTGACCCCCAGCACAAGGTCTGATGGTTCCCTGGAGGCGTCCTTCAGCCCTCAGGCTGCGCAGCCCCATTCCACTCCAGCCAAGCAACGGGGACACTCCTGCACCCCACAGTAGGAGGTTGGAGAACCCGCTCTGTGGGGTTCTCCGGAGCCCATGGAACCCCGGAGGCCAGAAGAAAGCTAGTAGCATTGCATGTGGACTACGTATGATTGGGAAGCCCCAGTCTCAGTCCTCTGCCTGAAAAAGGGGGTTCTGAAGCATATTTGGGGAGCAGGTGGTGTAGTGAAAGACAAAGTTGGGGTAACAGAGAACTAGGTATCTGGGGGTCCCTGTAGGGGCTGCCTCGGTTCCCATTGACCCTCCTAAGTGTGCAGAGGGGGGGGCTCATGATCACATGGGCCTTGATTCCTCCCCACAGACTTACTGGGGGTCTGGAGCCTTGTGGGCTGCCCGGCGCATGGACTCTGCGGGGACCAGGTGGGCCTTTGGCTGCAGGGCCAGGCAGTCAGCATTACCGGTGCTTGCCTCCCCCCCCCCCCAAAGTCTAGGCTGAAAGTCTCAGAACACCAGCCATTCCCACCCTTGTCCTCTGGTTTCCTTGCTGAGTTTTCTACCCTGGGGAAGATTATTCTGGAGATCGACCCTGCCCTACTTTGTCCCCTCAGGGCAGAGCAGGGGATGTTGACGGAGAGCAGGCCAGATGTAAGAGAGCCAGGACTAGCTTCTTTGGAGGAATCTCGGGTATCTGAGGGGAGAGAACAGGCAAGCTGGGCACTGTTGGCTCAGGCCTGTAATCTGGCTACTTGGGAGGCTGAGGTGGTAGGAATCACAGTTCAAGGCCAGCCAGTGCAGAAAACAGTTTGCAGGACCCCCTTCTCAATAAAGCTGGGTGCGGTGGCCTATGCCTGCTGCTCTAGCTACTAGGAAGCCTGGCACCCCGGCAGGAAGTGACACCCTAACTCAGAAATGAGCCAAAATCAGGGTTAGAACTGTTGTTCAGTAGTAAGAGTGCCTGCCTAGGCAGCCATGAGTTCAAACCCCAGTACCACCAACCCTCTCAACCTTCCCCCCCACCCCCCCAAAAAAAAGACTAGGAGAAACCCTCAGAACTTGGGGGTGAGAAGCAGGAGAACCAGCCCCAGGGTTGCGCAGATGTGCGTCCGTCTGCACTGCTGTCTCCATCTCCCTCCTGGAGTGACGCCGAGAGAACCCCTTGCCTTCCGGCGGGGGTGCAGCCGCGTCTGAGCCACCAGGTCCGGAGAGCACTGGCGTTTGCTGCCCAGTTTGCTGAGGAAGCCTTGAGCCTGCGTGTGTTCAGAGAGCACTGTCCAGGGAAGCACGAGGGCGCCATGTGTCTTTCCCCCTCTTCCCATAATGGGAACCTGTCCTGGAGTCCCGCCCTCTGTCCACAGCACCTTCTAGAAGCCAGCTGCGGTGCCTGCGATGGCACCGCGGGGAGCCTCTTCAGGTGCCCGCCCAGCCGGGGCTGTAGGGCAGGCCTTAGCCCACCCTGACACCATCAAATCTTGTGCTGCCTCCTCTCCCCTCTTCCCTCTCCACCCCCACTGTTCCTCCTCCAAGACAAGCAGACATAAAAATGGGGGTCCCCCTCCCCCACGACCCCCGGCCCTTCCCTTCCCCAGCCCTGGCTTTTCCCAGGGAGTTGATGCCGGTTGTCTCCTGTCTCCCCCCCCTCCCTGGGCTGGGCAGGTGACCATCTCGGTGGACGGGATCCTGACCACCACAGGCTACACGCAGGAGGACTACACCATGCTGGGCTCCGACGACTTCTTCTACATTGGGGGCAGCCCCAACACCGCTGACCTGCCGGGCTCGCCCGTCAGCAACAACTTCATGGGCTGCCTCAAGGATGTGAGTAGGACTAGGAAGGGCTGGGGTTGGCCCAGGAGCCCTCCTGCCCCCGCATCTGCCATTAACTGGGTCAGGAGGCGTCTCCCCTCCCACCTCCTTCCCCTTCCTCCCAGAGGCTCCTCAGGGGCAGCCATGCTACAGAGGGAAGGCATGAAGGCTCAAGATCTGCCTTGGACTCTCATGCCTTCCGCTCACTGGCGGTGCGGCTGGGCCAGGTCGCCACCCGAGTTGCCTTGCGTGAAGATGGGTAGCTGGTCCCCAGTTCTTACGACTGTCTTGAGGAGCAGGCGAGTGTTAAGTGAAAAGGGTCTGTATGAAAGAAAAGGAAAGGAGGGCGGGAGGGAGGGAGGGGGGAGGGAGGGAGGAAGGAGGAAGGAAGGAAGGAAGGAAGGAAGGAAGGAAGGAAGGAAGGAAGGAAGGAAAGAAGACGACTAAATAACAACAACAACAAAAGGCAGGCCTGGTGCTGGTGTCTCACACCTGTCATCCTAGCTACTCAGGAGGCTGAGGGCTGATGGTTCAAAGCCACTCCAGGCAGGAAAGTCTGAGACTCTCACCTCCAACTAACCACCAGGAATCTCTAGTGGCCCTATGGCTCCAAGTGGTAGAGCGCTAGCCTTGAACAAAAGAGCTCAGGGACAGCTGCCAGGTCCTGAGTTCAGGCCCCAGGACTGACAGAAAAAGAAAACAATAAAAGGTAGCCGTCCACGAGTGGAAAGGGCCTCTGTTTTGCTCGTGACCCAGTGACGCTGGTGGCTCCGAGGCCGAGCCTCCGCCCCGTGCAGCTGGGACAGAGGGAGGAACTCGGGCACGGCCACCGTGTGTGGGGGACGGGGGTCCTCATGGCTGCCAGCCACTGCCCGGCAGGCGTGGCCGGGCCCCTTTCCTGACCCCTTCCTCCCTGCAGGTGGTCTATAAGAACAACGACTTCAAGCTGGAGCTCTCCCGCCTGGCGAAGGAAGGGGACCCCAAGATGAAGCTGCAGGGGGACCTGTCCTTCCGCTGTGAGGACGTGGCTGCGCTGGACCCCGTGACCTTTGAGAGCCCCGAAGCCTTCGTGGCCCTGCCCCGCTGGAGCGCCAAGCGCACGGGCTCCATCTCCCTGGACTTCCGCACCACCGAGCCCAACGGGCTGCTGCTGTTCAGCCAGGGCCGGCGGGCCGGGGCCGGCTCCGGCAGCCACGGCGCTGCCCAGCGGGCCGACTACTTCGCCATGGAGCTGTTGGACGGCTACCTCTACCTCCTCCTGGACATGGGCTCCGGGGGCATCAAGCTTCGGGCGTCCAGCCGCAAGGTCAACGACGGCGAATGGTGCCACGTGGACTTCCAGCGGGACGGGCGCAAAGGTCAGGAGGCAACCGGACCCCCCTCCCCCCGCCCTGGCCGCTCCCGCCCTCGTGCCCCGACTTCCTCTCCATCTGCCGCACGCGGATCTTCCTTCCCATCACCTCTTTGCTCGGCTCCCCCGGTCTTGCCTTTGTCCCCCCCCCCCCGCCCCCCACTCAGCGGAAAGAGCCCCGCTCCCGGTGCCAGCCAGCCCTGGCTCCCACACGCAGCACGTGGGACCCGGCTTTTGGAAAGGAGCTTCCACAAGGGCCACCGAGGGGAGACAAGGGGCCACATCCGGGCAAGCCTCAGCGCATCCCCGAGCAGGGCAGAACTTCCCATCCCCCCCCCCCCCCCCATGAAGACAGCTTTCTAGCTGTGCTTCTTCGCCACCCAGAACCTTCCACGGAACCTTCTTTGATTATCTCACCCAGCGTGTCCAGTATCTGGGTGAGGACTTGGTCCCAGGACACCCCAGAGTCACCAGAATCCATACAACCGTGCCTCGCCTCCTGAATCCTTTTTTATTTTTTTTCGGTTTGTTTTTGGTTGATTGGTTATGGGACTCGAACTCCGGGCTTGGGCGCCGTCCCTGAGCTCTTCCGCTCAAGGCTAGTGCTCTACCACTTGAGCCACTTTGCCACTTCTGGTTTTGTGGTGGTTATTTGGAGGTTAAGAGTCTTATGGACTTTCTTGCCTGGCATGGCTTCGAACCATAATCATCCTCAGATCTCAGCCTCCTGAGTAGCTAGGATGACAGGCGTGAGCCACCAGTGCCCGGTTCCCGTTTCCTAAAGCTTGCAATTCAGTACAGACACAGTCCCTTCCCCGACCCCTACCCCCCCCCCAATTCCCACCCCCACCAATATTTCCATCCGTGTTTGGTTGAACTGGAAGCAGAAACCAAGGCTGACTGGCTTCACTGAGCCTTTTACCTCTTGCGAGCCAGGCGCTGTCCAAGGTGCTGGAGATATGGACAGAACCAAAGAGATTGTCCGCCATGTCCGGCCAGGAGAGACACAGTAAACAGCCTGGCAGAGAAGGCTCTAGAATGATGGAGCAGCAGGGTCGGGAGTGCCTGGTCAGGCAGGTGTGAGTTTTGGAGCCTCCCATCCCTTCCAGCCACTCTCTCTCTTCTACCCTGCCTTTTCAGCCTTCCTGCCCAGCCTCTCGTTTTGTGCTCGCTGACTCTCTCCTCTGTTGTTGGACACAGAATTATTCAAGAAAGAGAGTTGACATAAATGAGACCTGACACATCATCCAATTTAAGTGCTTATCAATGTCAGCTGAATTTCTCTGCTCCCTGGGCTGTCACTGCCAGGGCCTTGGGACTGTGTGGAGTGACCTTTCCTCTGAGCATGCCGGGCGGGGCGGGGGGGGGGGGTGAGGCTGCTAAGGCTCCCGGAACTCTCCGCCTCCCCTGGGCTTGCTGGCCCTCTTCCTTCCTCGGGGGACTCATGGGAAATGGCTTCTCTCCTGTCAGCACCAGTGGGGGCTTCATGAACGCTGCCCTCTGCGTCGGTGCAGGCCGTCGGCGACCCTCTGGGCCTCGCAGAGCCTGCCAGACCTTAGGCTGGGGTCCTGCTTCCTCACAGTGACCCCCCCCCACCCCGCAGACTCCAGGCACCATGTCTGGTTGGGCTTTGCGAGGGTCACAGTCCTGCCCACCTGTAGATTTATCGGATGCCTCTTGTTCACAAAGCAGCCGTTCTCCCAGACCTACCTGATTTTTTGTTGTTGTTGGAGGTGTCAGTCGTGGGGCTTGAACTCAGGGCCTGGGCACTATCTCTGTGCTCTTCTGCTCAAGGCTAGTGCTCTACCCCTTTGAGCCACAGCTCCACGTTCAGTTTTCTTGTGGTTAATTGGAGATAGGAGTCTCATGGATTTTTCTGCATGGGCTGGCTTTGAACTGCGATCTTTACATCTCAGCTTCCTGAGTAGCTAGGATTACAGGCATGAGCCACAGGTGGCCAGCTGAAGGATTTTTTTTTTTTTTTTTGCCAATCCTGGGGCTTGGATTCAGGGCCTGAGCACTGTCCCTGGCTTCTTTGTGCTCAAGGCTAGCACTCTGCCACTTGGGCCACAGCGCCACTTCCGGCCTTTTCTGTGTATGTGGTGCTGAGGAATTAAACCCAGGGCTTCGTGTATGCTAGGCAAGCACTCCACCACCAAGCCACATTCCTAACCCTTTTCCTTGATATTTTTGAAAAATTACTTTATTTGAAAAATTGTGATAAATTGTACTCAACATTACATTTACCACCTTAGTCATTTTGAGTGCATAGTTAGGGAGTATAAAGTATATTCATATTGTTATACAATGGTCACTACCATTGATCTCCAGAACATTCTTTTTTTTTTTGGCCAGTCCTGGCCCTTGGACTCAGGGCCTGAGCACTGTCCCTGGCTTCTTCCCGCTCAAGGCTAGCACTCTGCCACCTGAGCCACAGCGCCCCTTCTGGCCGTTTTCCATATATGTGGTGCTGGGGAATCGAACCCAGAGTTTCATGTGTAGGAGGCAAGCACTCTTGCCACTAGGCCATATTCCCAGCCCTCCAGAACATTTTTTTTTTTTTTTGGCCAGTCCTGGCCCTTGGACTCAGGGCTTGAGCACTGTCCCTGGCTTCTTCCCGCTCAAGGCTAGCACTCTGCCACTTGAGCCATAGCGCCACTTCTGGCCATTTTCTGTATATGTGGTGCTGAGGAATCGAACCCAGGGCCCCATGTATACGAGGCAAGCACTCTTGCAACTAGGCCATATTCCCAGCCCCTCCAGAACATTCTTGTCTTCCCAAATGGAACCTCTGTCTCCTTTAAACACACACCTCCCCAAGTCTCCCCTGCCTTCCACACCACTTTGCTTTCTGTCTCTGTGAGCTCTGGAGACCTCACATAATTGAAATCATTGGTATTTTCCCTCCTCCCCCACTTTTTTTTTCACCTGTGGGGCTGGAACTCAGGGCTTGGGCTCTATCCCTGAGCTTTTTGCTCATGGCTAGTGCTCTGCCACTTTGAGCCACAGTTCCACTTTTGGTTTTTGGTGGTTACATACACACAGGTCTCGTGGGTTTTCCTACTAGGGCTGGCTTTGAACATTGATCCTCAGATCTCAGCTTCGTGAGTAGCTAGGATTACAAGTGTGAGCCACCAGTGCTCAGCCCTCCCCCTCCTCTCTTTGCCAGTCCTGGGGCTTGGACTCAGGGCCTGAGCACTGTCTCTGGCTTCTTTTTGCTCAAGGCTAGCTCTCTGCCACTTGAGCCACAGTGCCACTTCTGGCCATTTTCTATATATGTGGTGCTGGGAGTCGAACCCAGGACTTCATGTATATGAGGCAAGCACTCTTGCCACTAGGCCACATTCGCAGCCCCCCTCCTCCCTTTTTGAGAGAGCATCTCAGTATATATCCATGACTGACCTTAGTTCAAAATTCTGCTACCTTAATCCTCAGAGTACTGGGATTACATGTGTGTACCACACTACCTGCCCTGTGTCAGTGAGCACAAGGCCTCCAGGGTTTATCCATGTTGTGTAAATCAGAAATCCCTTTATTTTTTAAGGCTGAATAATATTCTATTGTCTTCTATATGGGTCTTCTTTATCCATCTGTCAATTGTCCCTGTTTCGTATTTTAGAGTCGTTTTGAAGCAGACGCCCGGTTCTCCATTACACATCCCATTCCCTCCCTCCTCCCCCTCTCTCCTCCTCCCTTTCCCCCCTCCTGTAATGTACTGTTAATTTGCAGAGTCTAGTAGGACAGTGCGGACCCCTCGGGGGCCCCATGGTGAGTGGGCAGAGTAGTGCCAGGTGAATCCAGACACAAAAAAGAAGTATGAGAGAGCAGATGGACCGTGTTTGAAGGCCTGTCAGGAGGGGTGCGCCCCAGCCCAGGAAGCTGGTTTAGCATCAGGACCATGGGGCAGGTAATACCTTGTCAGCACAGAAGAGGCTTGGGACTGTGTTGTTGAAAGGGGGCCTGGCCGGGTGCTTGTGGCTCTCACCTGTAATCCTAGCTACTCAAGAGGCTGAGATCTGAGGATCAGGATTCGAAGCCAGTCTGGGCAGGAAAGCTGGTGAGACTCTTATCTCCACCAGAAAACCAGAAGTGGAGCCGTGGCTCAAAGTGGTAGAGTGCCAACCTTGCGTGAAAGAGCTCATGGACAGGGCTCAGGCCCTGAATTCACGCCTCAGGACTGGCAAAAAAAAAAAAAAAAAGGTTTGGGAAGAGGAGAACAGGCACCAATTAAGGCGCTTTGGCTGCAGCGGAGGCCCTGGTCTACTTCCAAATTCTGCCTCATGATCCTGTGTTATTCTTTAATATCCTCCCGCATGTCCAGGCCTAATATATACAAACTTTCCTTATCTCTCTTTAACTCTCTTTAAGATTGCAGTGTACTGGGGCTTGTATACAGGGCCTGGGCACTGCCCCTTACCGTTTTCACTCTATCATCTGAGCCATACTTCTGCTTCTCTTTTGGTGGTTAACTGGAGATAAGAATTTCACTGATTTTCCTCTGGGACTGGCTTTGAACAGCAATCCTGAAATCTCAGCCTCCTGAGTAGCTAGGATTACAGGCCTGAGCTACCAGTGCCTGGCAATGCGCGCGCGCATGTGCACACACACACACACACACACACACACACACGTTTTTCCAAACTTGAAAAAAATAAAACATAGAATGAAAAAAACTATAAAAAGAAAAAAGTTTCTACTGTTTAGGTTTCAGTAGCTTAAGATCTTAGTGGAGGCTCTGATGCTACCATCTGACCTCACAGCTTGAAGATGATCACCTCTCTTTGTCTATTTTTTTGTTTCTGCCACAGAACACTTAAGATTAGGATAATAAAGGAAAGTTTTATTGGGCTCACAGTCCTGGAGACTGGCAAAGACAAGGATGTGGTGGCAGCTTTTGGCGTGTGTGTGTGTGTGTGTGTGTGTGTGTGTGTGTGAACTGGGGCTGGCTTGAACTCAGGGCCTGAGGACTGTTCCTGAGCTTTATTTTGCTCAAGGCTGGTACTCTACCACTTGGGCCACAATCCTACTTCTGGCTTTTCGGTAGTTAATTGGAGAAAAAGAGTCTCACGGGCCATTTTGCCCAGCCTGACTTTGAACTGTGATCCTCAGATCTCAGCCACCTGAGTGGTTAGCCTTACGAGTGTGAGCCCCCAGAGCCTGGCAGATTGGTGTGAACTTTTGTACTATATCACTCACACATGGCGAAAGGCCGACAAACCCAGAAGGAGACAGACTCTGAGAGGTAGCCCTGCTTCCCAGCCTGCTCTCCTGAGCCTACTCGTGAGAACGGCATGAGTCCACGGCCCAATCGTCTCTTAAGGGCCCACCCAGTACCACCGCAATGACAACCAAATTTCAACGTGAGTTTTGGAGGAGACAAATTGTATTCAACCATAGTAACTCCCTCTTCTTGCAAAGAACTCTTCTAACTCAGCAGTTCCATGTCTGGCCTCCTTTCTCTTGGCTCCCGGCTTCCTTCACAGTTCCCAGGAACTGATCTGCCTGCCTGTCTCTGCTGGCCACAGGATGGGCCCCAGGCCAGGACGGTGAGGCTGGAGCACCTAGCTGCAGATTCCAGGGTCTTGGGCTTTGTTTCTCCCCTCCGGTGGCACCTGGGCCGCTCCTCCATCCCCATCCTCCATCCCCAAGTCTCCGTATGCTTTCCCTGCCATTCCAAAATAGGATCCTAGGGAACCAATCTGGAGTCACTGTGAGACGTTAGTGGCACGTTCACAGTGATAGATCCTTGGCATGCAGTCATAAGGGCTCAGTGAATGTTGCTGGGCGGAGAAAAAGAAAAAGCAAAACCCTTGGATTCAACCTTCTGCCTCATCAAGGTCCTCTGCCAGGTTCCCAGTCCAAGGGACCCGCTAGCAAGGGCCACCCGGTGAAAGATCTGGCCTTTTTAGGACCTAATCTTTTGTACAGGCGTGTTCCCTGAGATCTTGCTCAGGTAGCAGGGAAGGTTCTAGATGGGCCCAGAGCAGCTGGGTCACATGAGCTCCTGAACTTGAGGAACCTTAGGCAGTTTGGGCCACGTGGTGAGTGGAGCCGAATCTCCAGACCAGATCACTGCCCATCCCTTGAGTCTAACTGCAGGGTGCCGGCTGGTGGGGCCCGGCTGGGATTCGGGGCTTCCTGGGCAGAGCCGGGGCACCCCCTCTGGGGCTGGGGCGCGGCTTCTCCCCACTGAGGCCGGCTCTCTCCTGGTCCTCAGGCTCCATCTCGGTGAACAGCCGGAGCACCCCCTTCTTGGCCACGGGGGAGAGTGAGATCTTGGACCTGGAGAGCGAGCTGTACCTGGGCGGCCTCCCCGAGGGGGGCCGAGTGGACCTGCCGCTGCCCCCGGAGGTGTGGACGGCGGCCCTGCGGGCCGGCTACGTGGGCTGCGTGCGCGACCTGTTCATCGACGGGCGCAGCCGAGACCTGCGCAGCCTGGCGGAGGCTCAGGGCGCGGCGGGCGTCGCCCCGTTCTGCTCCCGGGAGACGCTGAAGCAGTGCGCGTCCGCGCCCTGCCGCAACGGGGGCCTCTGCCGGGAAGGCTGGAACCGCTTCGTCTGCGACTGCGTCGGGACCGGCTTCCTAGGGCGGGTCTGCGAGAGAGGTGAGAAGTCTTCACCGCCCTCCTCCCCGGGCCTCCCCCCACCCCCGCACCCCGTGCGCCCCTCCTAACGACGCTGCTCTCCCCTCTCTCCACTGGCCTCTGTCCGCCTGTCCCCCTCGCCGCCGTGCTCCTCCCGCGCCCGCCCCCGGGGCAGAGGCCACGGTCCTGAGCTACGACGGCTCCATGTACATGAAGATCATGCTGCCCAACGCCATGCACACGGAGGCCGAGGACGTGTCCCTGCGCTTCATGTCCCAGCGGGCCTACGGGCTCATGATGGCCACCACCTCCAGGGAGTCCGCCGACACCCTGCGCCTGGAGCTGGACGGGGGGCAGATGAAGCTCACAGTCAATCTCGGTAACCACCCCGCCCAGGCCTCCTCCCCGCCCCCCCCCCATCCCCGGCCTGCCTCTCACCCCTGCCTCCCTCTGTCTGGAGAAGCTGGTGGGGGGCACCAGCAAGAGGTGCCCGCGGCAGGACAGCCTGGGTCCGGGCGCCTGCCAGCTCCGGCCTTGGCCGGGCGGGGTTCACAGCTGAGAGCTACGTACGCCCTGCGGGGTGGAGAGCCAGGGCGTGGCCACGCCCCCACCTGGCCACGCCCCATGCGCCGGCCACGCCTCACGCACTGACCACGCTCCCACACTGGCCACGCCCCGCCTCCACACCCCCCACACTGGCCACGCTGTGCCTTGGCCACGCCTCCACGCTGGCCACGCCCCCTGCACTGGCCACGCCCCCTACACTGGCCACGCCTCTGTCCCCCGTGCCCCCACTTCCGGTTGAGCGCTGTCTGCCCGCGCGCCCTCGGGGCACACGCGGCGCCAAGGCTCAGTCCCATCGCCCCGGGAGGACCGCAGGTCACCAGGCAGACATGGCTGCCGCGGTGTTACAGACCATAGGGGGGGAGGAGGGAGGAGGGAGGGTCCTGGGGCGGCTGCATGGGGGAGGGGGCTGGCCTTCGGAAGGAAGGAAGGGGGGGGTGCGCAGCCCTGAGCTCCTGCTGTGAAGAATCCCGTGGACCACATGGGGCCCCGGGGGCGACCTGGGCACGAGAAGGAGAACTCTCCTCAGTAGAGTTGACTGTTGTCTCCCTCCCCCTCTCCTCCCCTCCCCCCCTCACAAGAGCATGCAGAGCTTGGAATTTTTAAATATTTATCTGAAATCTCATTTTCACCTGGCCCTACCGAGGACAGGCCACGGAGGACGGGCCGTGGCCTTCGGGGGCCCATTACTTGGTTAATAGAATTAGATTGTGTCTCTTACTCTCATGTCAAGGCCGCCAGGGCTGGAGGTGGGGAGCCGGGCAGGTGGCCAAGGCCTCCAGCCCTGAGGGCAATGCGGGATGCAAAATACCTTCTGACCAGTGCTCCCCAGGTGAGCCCAGCCCCAGGGCCCCCCAAGACGCTCTCCAAGTTGACAGCCTAACCCCCGACTCCCATGTGGCCCTGTGCTTCTCAGACTGCCTAAGACTGGGTACATAGCACAAGATCCCCCTTTTTGCTGCCTGCCTTGTGCTTGCTCTCTCTGTGACAAAACACTTGGCTCTGTGCTTGGTGGGACCCAGCAGGGGAAATCTGGAACCTTCTGGCTTACCTGTTCCGTCCTACGTCCCCTGGGAAGAAACTCAGTTTCTTTAGATGAGACTGGAGGCAGCCTCTCCGGTCAGGAAAACTTACCTCGACCCTTGGGGCCACGGGAGGGGCTGGACAATCACCTGCGTGCTCCTTCACGCTGTCAGCTATCAGGGCCCTGCGGACCTTTGGAAGGAGGGGTCTAACGCAGGGTCTACCCCCTCTTTCCTGTGGACCTGCTTTTCTGTTCCTATCACATTCTCAAAAGTTGAAGAGCAAGAGAGCCTCCCAGGAGACGCCCCCTAGTGGTAAGAATGGGCTTCCTAGACTGACAGCCGACAGGACCAGGACCAGCATCCTGCCCACCCCTACCCCGTCCATGGAGACATCAGTGCTGAGATACCATTGCTAGCGTAGCTGGAGACAAAGCTGTGATCAAACACTTGGTGCACACACATCTGTCTGCTGGAACCACCAGATGTGAGGGGGCAGAGGGGGTGTGGTCACTGTGGAGAAGAAATGGCCCCCACCCACCTATCCAGCTTTGGGCTAGGATGGGAAGTGCACCAGATGACCTGGGTTCTAGACCTGACTTCTCTCCTTATTGGCTAAGTCATTTCCCTGTTCTGTAAAACAGAGATGAGAATCCTCTCCCTGCCTTTTTTTCTTTCTTTTTTTTTAACCAGTCTTGGGGCTTGAACTCAGTGCGTGGGCACTGTCCCTGAGCTTTTTTTTGCTCAAGCACTTTACCACTTGAGCCACAGCGCCCCTTTTGGCTTTTTCTGTCTATGTGGTACTGAGCAATTGAACCCAGTGCTTCGTGCACGCTGGGCAAGCACTCTACCACTAAGCCACCTTCCCAGCCCTGGGTGAGACTCAAACAGGAGACTGGGAGTCCAGATAGTCTCTAAAAGCAACACACACACACAGCTGTGCGCGTGCACACACACGTATGCACACATCTACACATGTAGTAGCCACCAAGAGCAAACCTCGGTGTTATAGAATCCAGGCCTAGCGTTGGGCATGTGAGCCTGCTTCTACATAGCATCTCCCCTCTGCCCACTCCCACCTCAGGAATGCCATTCTGATCCCCACCCTGCGGACCCCCCCACCCCCCGCCCCGGTCCTTCAGGGCCTCCTAGAATTGGCAGCAGTACCAAGACTGGGCTCCCGGGCTGGACTTTCTCTGGGGATTCTAAGGAGGTCTGATCTCCATCTTCGTGGTCGTGGCCGGTAGGGAGGGTGCCAGCGGCTCGGGAAGTGGCCACACCGCTTAGCAGGCACTCCTGAGAGGAAAGACGCCTGGCACTGGGCCCGAAGAGGAAGCAGAGTTTGCTAGGGACGGTGAGGTAGGACTGCCTAGAGGGACATTTTGGTGCCAACCTCCCGAGGTAGGGAACTTGCTCGATAAGAGAGAGCCTGAAAGGCCCTGCTGGCTCCTTCCAGGCCGACCCCGAGGGACTGGATTGTGCCCCCTCCCTCCGGGCTACCTTTGTCCCTAGAGAATGGTGGTGTCCTGTGGATGTTTGGCCCTGCTCCAGTACAGCCTGCGTCCCTGTGTTCTGCCTTGGGTCTGGCCTCCCGGGCCAGTGCCAGCTTGGACAGTCCCCTGCTTCCTTTTCCTGTTTTATTTCCTCCAACTTATCTGCAAGGGCTCTCCTCCAGACCCCACCTACTGCGCAAGTCCTGACCCCGCCCACTGCGCAGGTCCTGCTGTCTCCAAGACCCCGCCCACTCGCAGGTCCAGCTCTCCAGACCCCGCCCACTGCACAGGTCCTGCTCTCCAGGCCCCACCCACTGCGCAGGTCCTGCTCTCTAGGCCCCGCCCACTGCGCAGGTCCTGCTGTCTCCAAGACCCCGCCCACTCGCAGGTCCAGCTGTCTTCAAGACCCCGCCCACTTCGCCGGTCCTGCTCTGCAGACCCCGCCCCCTTCGCCAGTCCCGCCCCTGGAGGCGTCCACCTGGGTTCAGGACCGGTCGTGTTAGCAGCAGCGCATTGCTAGGGCGGCCATTCCACTCCCGGAGCTGCCCTCCCGTCAGAAATGTCCCCTTGCTCTTAATTCCTGCCAGGTCTGCCTTTGAGCGCAAGTCTAACTCTTGTTCCCACTGAAGTCCCATTTACACCCCAAGACTCTTTGATCCCTGTGGCCATGGGTGGGCCTGGGGGCGGGGGCTGGGCTCCCTCATGTAGTCAAGCTGCCAGGGCCACCCCGGAACGAGGGCAGCCCACCCCCCCCGTTCTGTGTCACGCCCCCACCCTGTGTCCCCTCCACCGAGATCCCTGTCCTCTGGGCCCAGCGGGGCCTTGGCTGTGTCCTGTCCATTTCCTGCTCTTGAGGACAGGCTGCTAGTTACCACGCGGGGGGCTGTGTGTGTGTGTGTGTGTGTGTGTGTGTGTCCCACTGTCTCCAGCCTGCTCTCCTCTCGGAGGGGCCTGTGTCCCCCCCTCCCCCCCGGGGTGTCTGTCTTCCAGGAGCATCTGAGGGAGGTTGTTGTGGGGTTAGCTGGAGCGCTCACCTCTTTTCTGGACAGACAGAGCCCCCCCCCACCCCCCCCCCCCCGTTCCCCGTGTTCGCTTCCTGGGAAAGGGAAAGCCAAGCTCCTCACCTACCTGCTCCCCAGCAGGAGATTGGCCTGCCCTTCCAGACACCCCCCCCTTTTTTTCTTTTTTTTTGGACCCTTCATTGGTGAAAAGACTGCTGGCTCAGAGAGAGCCCTAAGACCTGACTCCAGGCCTGGCACCCCCCCCCCCTTGTTCTGACACCCCCCTCTGTCCAGCCTTTCCCGCTCCGGGCTCCTGGCCTTTCCTCTTCTCTCTGCACCCTCTGTCTTCTTCCTCCTCCCCCCCCCGCCCCCCCCCCCCCCCGCTGTGTCCTCTCCTCGTCCTCCTCTCCTCTCCTGGTGCCAGGCCGTGGCTTAGGGTCCCCGGCTGCTCCCCCCACTCTTCTGCTGTGGTTGACAACGCGTGTGGAGCTCAGCCGTACTGCCCGAGGGGCCCATGACCCCCACAGCCACAAGGGCATCCGGGCACCTCCACTCCAGGAACCTTCCGAGGCCTCGGGGGAGGGGGTACCGGGGGTACCCCTGGGCCATGGGGGGGCGGGGCAGAGGCTGTTTATAGAAGAGTCACGGGAAGTCAGGACGCGGCTGATGGAAGGCTGGAGTCCCGCCTCTCCCTGCCTCTCCAGCCTCAGCGAGGTTTGCCCATGGCCGCCCAGTGAGTTAGCCTAGGACAGACGCGGCTCCAGCCCCGGGCCTCCCCGGGCAGCCGGCATCCTGGGGCGGAGGCAGGGTCGTGTGCCGTGGTCCGGGTAGGCCGAGGCCCGGCTCTGGGCCGGTCCAGCCAGGAAGGCAGCGGACAGCCGTGGGAAGGGGGACCGCGGGCCCCAGGAGGAGCCACAGGCTGAGATTGTCCTTTAGGAACCGAGAGGAAAGGTGATTCCCCGGGTGAAGGAGCGCCTGGCGCCCCTCAGAGTAGGGAGGGGGTCACGGAAGGTTCCTGCAGGAGTGGTGCCAGCCCCTGGGGCTTTGAGAGGTGCACGGCCTCGGGCGGGGGGCCCTGGGGCGGACCCCTCCGTTGAGCCCGGAGCGCGAGGAGTGACCTGTCACACCCGGGCTCTGAGCAGGGGGTCGTTCCAGAGCTGGGGGTGCGGGGGACCCTGGCCCTCCCCAGCTATCTCCCTCCCAGGCACTGGGGAGATAGGGGGGTTGGCCAAGCCCTCAGCCCTCCCATGGCCCCCCCGGTACGACTGGGATCCCAAGGTGCCCATCTCCCTAGGACACAGGCCTGGGCCCCTCTTCCCACCATCCTGCTGCCCTGCCTCTGGCTCTGGGGAGGGGTGGAGCCCTCTTGGGGGACCGAGGAAGGGGAGAGGGCACCTGGGCACGCGTGGTCCCCGGAAAGTGGCCCCCCGGGGGGGAACCCCCCCCCGCGCCCGCAGATACCCCTCCCTGTGAAGGATGTAAAAAAAAAAAAAAACTTGTTCTGCCTTTTTGTCTCCCCTCCCCCTCCGCCCGCCCCACGGCCCCCCCAGACTGCCTGCGCGTCGGCTGCGCACCCAGTAAGTGCCTTCCCTCTTCTTCTGCAGGCCCAAGGGTCTGGGTGCTGGACGCCGGGGTTCGGGGAGGAGGGAGGGGGAGAGGGGAGCAAGTCTTGATGGCTGGCTGTCGAGGCTGGTGTTGGGGGGGGAGACGGGGTGGGGGGGGACAGGCGTGGGGGAGGGGTTGGGAGTCGTCGGGGCCGAATGGATTGAACGGAGCAGAACTAGGAGAGCTGGTGGAGCGACCATGGTCAGGATGCTCACTGGGTTCTGGAAAAGGGAATAATACCCAGGCCAGGACACCTTGTCAGCAGGAACAGTGGGGGGGGGGGCGTGGGGGGGGTTGGCTGGTTCCGGCTCCAGCCAGCCTGCGAGCTCAGTACCTGGGGACCCGCAGCAGCCCCAGCAGTGGCCACAAGGGGGCAGGCGAGGCCCGTGGACAGCGGCAGCAGGCTGCCCGAGTTCTGCAGGCCCTCCACCGCGGCCATAGCTGCTGGGGTGTGTGTGTGTGTGTGTGTGTGTGTGTGTGCAAATGCCAAGTGAGGGTTATTTTAGAGGTGCCAGAGAGAGCCAACAGCAAGGGGGTCAGAAGAATAGTTCCTGGGCACAAGGCTGGGCTTCCTTGTGTGTCTGGCTGGGGAGAGAGTGAGGCGTAGGAACATGGAAGGCACAGGTGGAGAGACGGCCAGGCTCTGGGGGGCCCCTGTTATGTGTACGTGGCATGGTGTGTGCACACTGGAGGTACCCCCCCTTCCCCAGAGCCAGCACCCCCAGTCCTAGGCAGAGGGCAACAGGGGCCAGCCCAGGGATGGCCTGGTGAGGTTGCAAAGCCTCATCGCATTTGAAGGAGAAGCAGGTTTACTCGTAGGCTTCTCAAGAGCGGGCCATGGCTCCCGAGAGTCAGCACACTGTCCCCCAGCCGTGCACCGGCTTTCAGTCCCAGTATGTAGGTTAGGCGGGTCACGTGGGGTCCCCTGCGGATGGAGGATGAAGCTGTGGGCGGGAGCCAGGCTGTGCACTTGAGTGTGTGTGTGTGTGTGTGTGCATGCTAGGCCTGGGACTTGGACTCAGGGCCTGGGCACTGTCCCTGAGCTTGCTTTTGCTCAAGGCTGGCACTCTACCACTTGGGCCACAGCACCACTTCCAGCGTGTGTGTGTGTGTGTGTGTGTGTGTGTATTAACTGGAGATGAGAGTCTCACGAACTTTCCTGTCCAGGCTGGCTTTGAACTGTGCTCCTCAGATCTCAGCTCCTGAATAGGATTATAGCCTGTGCACGCTTCTTTTAAAAGCCAAAAACGTTAGGCCTGGGAACTTAGCTGCTGGCTACACACACACACACACACACCCTTAGGCTGTAGGCGTGGGTGTACACGGGACCTATCTTGGGGTACAACTCCAGAGCCCCAGGTGTTTTCTGGCCTGTAGGAATGGCGCCCTCCCAAATCACACAAGACGGGCCATCCTGAACACGTGGTTTTGCGATGGGCGGAGGGGCAGGGGCGGAGGGCGTGAAAGTGGCCGGTGCTTGCGCTCCGGGCAGGAGGAGTGCCGCGAGCGTGCGTCCCGCGTGCTCACGCGCGTGGTGCTAACGAGTGCGTGCCGCGGGCGGCGTGTGCGCATGCGCGTGCCGGGGAGCCGCGCGCATGCGCGCCGCTCACCCCCCCCTTGGTGCTGCAGGTAAAGGCCCCGAGACGCTCTTTGCGGGCCACAAGCTCAACGACAACGAGTGGCACACGGTGAGGGTGGTGCGGCGAGGCAAGAGCCTGCAGCTGTCCGTGGACAACGTGACCGTGGAGGGTAGGTGGCCCGGGGCCCTGCACGGCGGCCGGGGGTTCCTGTGGGGGACCGCTGCCTGGGCTGCCGTTCCAGGGAAGTATTCTGGCGATCCGTTTTCTTCCTGGTCCCTCAGGGAGGGTGCATGGTGGGGGTCTGGGCACCAGGGCCCCCCCCCCAATCAACAGCATTAATCGGATGCCCAACAACCCCCTCCCCTACTCTGCAACTTCCCCCGAAGCTGTGTTTGCTGAAGGGGGCACCGGGCCGCGATCCATGGCCGCGGCCTCACCCTCCTCTCCCGCCCCGAGCAGGGCAGATGGCGGGAGCCCACACGCGGCTGGAATTCCACAACATCGAGACGGGCATCATGACGGAGCGGCGCTTCATCTCCGTGGTGCCCTCCAACTTCATCGGGCACCTGAGCGGGCTGGTGTTCAACGGCCAGCCCTACATGGACCAGTGCAAGGACGGCGACATCACCTACTGCGAGCTCAACGCCCCGCTTCGGCCTGCGCGCCATCGTGGCCGACCCGGTGACTTTCAAGAGCCGCAGCAGCTACCTGGCGCTCGCCACGCTGCAGGCCTACGCCTCCATGCACCTCTTCTTCCAGTTCAAGACCACGGCCCCCGACGGGCTCCTCCTGTTCAACTCGGGCAATGGCAACGACTTCATCGTCATCGAGCTGGTCAAGGGGTGAGGGGCTGCCACCCAGACCCAACTCCCCAAACCACAGGCCCACATCAGTCCCCAGCTGAGACGGAGAGGCACCCACATACTTCCCTGCCGGGGGGTTCTCCGCTCCGCTCTTCTCCACTGCGTTCTTGATGGCAGAAGTCGGCCCAGCCCCTCTTGGGAGGTCCCCACCTCAGGGCACATCGGACCCTACTTCTGGGGGGGTGGTGGGGGGTTCCTGCCCCACAAAGCCTCCCCTCCCAGCTCCTTCGTGGTGTCGCAGGAGCCAGCTCTGGGATGGCCTACCACATGACAGGACCTCACACCTTAGCTTCTTGCCATCGGGGTCCCCCATGGGGTCCCCTCCCCTCCCCGGCCAGCCGTAGCTCCTCACACCGCTTTCCCAGCCCCCCCCCCCCCGCCCCGGCCCTGACCCCACGTCTCCTCCCGACTGCGGGGCAGGTACATCCACTATGTGTTCGACCTGGGGAACGGCCCGTCCTTGATGAAGGGGAACTCCGACAAGCCCGTCAACGACAACCAGTGGCACAATGTGGTGGTGTCCAGGGACCCGGGCAACGTGCACACGCTCAAGATCGACTCCCGCACCGTCACGCAGCACTCCAATGGCGCCCGGAACCTCGACCTCAAAGGTGGGGCTGGGCCTCTGGAGACGGCCGGCCCTGCGCCGAGTCCCCCTCTGCCGGCCACCCCTCCTTCAAGCCTCCCCCCCCACTTGGTCCCACGGACAGTCCCCATCTGGGCCCACCTCTTACGGGTGACAGGATGTGTCACCAAAGTGTCCCGTGGTCTGATTGTAGAGCTCGGAGTTGGCAACCGGGCCTTTCGGGGACCTTAGGGACCCCCCCCCCGCCCCAGTTGAGAAGTCCGCCTTGAGGGGGGGCTGGAGACAGGACAGGGAGCGTTCTGTGGGCCAGTGGTGTGTGTGTGTGTGCGCGTGTGTGCGCGCACGCGTGTGACCCCCGAGTTCTGTGTCTTGGGCATTGGCTGGGCTGGCTCTGGGTCCCACTGTCTCCAGGGTTGGGGGTGGGGGTGCTGGTAGAGAGCAGGCAGAGGAGAGATGAGGCCTACGCCGCCACAGAGCCTGTCCCCACCGGTGGGAGCTGCCTCCTGGTCTGCGACCCCACGTGGGGCCCCCCGGGGGTCTGTGTGACCCGCACTGTCCGATCTTGGGGGAAGGGTGCTCAGAGACCTCAGTGGATTCCGTCAGACGTGAGCTCGGCCGGCTCCGGGCCCAGAGCTGCAGATCCTCCTCGCTTCCAGGAGAGGGCGATGTGCCACCGGCAGTGGAAGAGGCAGCCAAGCGGGGGGGGGGGGGGGCGGGGGGGCGCAGCGACTGGGGAGGAGTTGGGTGGCTTCAGCCCCTGGACTGGGCCGCAGGCTGCAAGGCTTCCCGAGAGCTCAGGCCCACGTGGGGGAGCCAGGGGTCCCTGAGAAGGGCTTTTCACGGCGGGGTGGGGGTCAGGGAGCTTAGAACGTCCTAGGTGAGAACCCAGAGTTGGGGAGAGGCCTGAAGGAGTTGAGGGGAAGCAGAGGCTTCTCTGGAAAGAAGGGGGGTGGGGTGGAGGGGCTGGGGCTGCACATCTATGAAAGGTCCTGATTGCAGGCCGGAACTGGAGACCAGCGAGTGGGGAGCCAGGCTCCTCCAGCTGTCCCCCCCCCCCAGGCATCTAGATGGGCTGCTGTGGGAGGGGGACCAGACAGATGGCTCCCTGGCGCAGGCAGGAGGAAGGTGTGCAAGCGTGGGGGGGGGGGGATGGGGGGAACTGCGGGTCACTGCATCCCCGTTAGGAACATCATGAGCCTCCTGGGGGGGGTCTGGGAGGACCTGACATTGGAGGCTGGTGTCATGGCGGGGGGGCGGGGGGCGGGGGAGGGGGACAGGGACCCAGCCACCTAGCAGGGAGCTGACACGGATCCCACTGCAGGGGAGCTGTACATTGGTGGCCTGAGTAAGAATATGTTCAGCAACCTGCCCAAGCTGGTGGCCTCCCGGGACGGCTTCCAGGGCTGCCTGGCCTCGGTGGACCTCAACGGGCGCCTCCCGGACCTCATCGCCGACGCCCTGCACCGCATCGGGCAGGTGGAGAGGGGCTGTGACGGTGAGTGCCCTCCACCCCCCATCCCGCTGGCCAGCGCGAGCGCCACCTGCGGGTCCAGCCGGGTGCCTGGAGCCCCCCCCCCGCCCCCCGTGCCCTCTGAGGAGGGAGGGGGTCTGGCTGAGCAGGGGTGTTCCCTCCTCCTCGCCCGCTCTAGGCCCCAGCACCACCTGCACCGAAGAATCCTGTGCCAACCAGGGCGTCTGCCTGCAGCAATGGGACGGCTTCACCTGCGACTGCACCATGACCTCTTACGGGGGCCCCATCTGCAACGACCGTGAGTGTCCGGAGGGCTGGGTGGGGGGGACGCACACCCTCGCTCCCAGCCACGGGGACAGCCGGCGAGGAAGGCAGGGCTGTCCCCTGCCCCTTCCCGGCGTCCCAGGCTGCGGCCGAGTCTCTGGAGGGAGCCCCGGGTAGGTTGGCCTCTCCTCCGAGCTGGTGGAAGAGCCGATGTTCTCGGACGTGGGCCCTGCTGTGGCCCCCACGAATCCCGGCCGCGGGTCGCCCCCCGGAGGCACGAGGACATTCCCCGGCGTCCTCGCTTGGTTCTCCTCTCTGCCAGCTTGCATCTTTGCCCCCTCCCTGGCGAGGGAGGGTAGCTTAGGCCGCACTTTCCAGTCCCCTGTGATGGGCGGCCAGCAGCTGGCAGAGGGCGGGCAGGGGGGGCTCGACGTGGGGGTGGGGAGGAGAGCAGCCTGGACTTTGGGGGTCTCCCTCTGATGGGGGGCAATGAGCAACCTTCTTAGGTCTTACAGAGAAATGAGCAGAAAACACACATGCACACGCACGCACACACACTCTCTTACACACTTGAGGACGAAGCTTCTTTGCGAACAGAAGCGAGGCGTCTGGGAAGGGCACATTTCTGGAGCTCGTTGATAGCAGGTCTGGGGGGGGGGAGTGTGGATTGGGGCGCTTGCCTCTGCACCTCACCTCCAGCCCTTCATCCGCCGGGCCGAGCGGGCCAGTCCCGCAGGTTGGGGCTCTTGCTTGGCCCCCGGTTTGTTCTTCTCCTTTGAACAATGCCCAGTGCTTTCCAGGCGTTCTCAGGCACGGCCAGCCCCGAGTCTTGGTCTCCCTACTTTCCCCCCACTCCAGGGTCTTACCAGTTTCCCCCTGCCGCCCCCCTGCGCCCCCCACCCCCGGCCCAGTCAGCTGGGGGGGGTGCTCAGCCCTCACCCTGTGAGGCAGCCCCGCCGCCCGTGTGCTCAGCCGGGCGCAGGTCTGGAGACCGAGGTCATCGCGTTGCGTAGCACGAGTGCTGGTGTTAACGTTTGGGGGGGGGGGGCTCTGAGTGGGGTGGGGGGTGAGGGAGGGACCGCCCTTCTCATCGACCTGAGGAGGAAGCCAAGCCTCCAGGGCCAGGCGGTGGGTGGCCGAGCTCCGTCAGAAGCCACTCTGAAGGCTGCCCCTGCCCACACTGAGCTTCCAAGATGGCGGTGAGGCCCACGGTGAGCATTTCTTGCCCAGGTGGAGAGAATCTGGATCAAGAAGCATTGCTACCCTCTGTTGTACTTGACTTCCACCGAGTGGCAGCTTCTGGAAAAGAGCGCTAGCGATGGAGGGGGAGGGTGGCGCCCCCTTGGGGCAGGGCGGGAAGAACACCTGCTCCGGCTCCGGGGCAGCGGGAGGCGGGGAGAGCTGGGGCTGGCCTTGGGCCATCTCGGGGAGCACCACCATTCCCAATGCCGGGCTGCGTGACTGGGGGTACAGCTTCGGCAAAGCCATGGAGCTAAGGACCAGGTGTGTGTGTGGGGAGCACATGGGGCATAGCCCTAGGGTACCTCAAGATCTCCTAGCCTCAGGGGCAAGACAATACGCGAGGGGCTGGAGGGGGTGGTGAGGGGAGAGGGGGAGGGGGTGTCTGCCTGGCTTTCTCAGGCCACACCCCCTCTTCTCCTGGGGGCACTGCTGTCTGGCATTTCAGGACCTGTCTACCTCTGGTCTTCCTGGGCCTTGTGCACACAAGGTCAAGCCGAGCCCAGTGAAGAGGGACATTCAACGAGCCGGCGGGGGGGGGGGGGGGGGGGTGTGGCTGGGGAGAGGGAGGGGGGGCACGGCCAAGGTGGAAGGGCAGAGCCCGTCCTCTGGGGGAGCGCGGAGCTGTTTGCAGAGGAGGGGACAAGGAGGAAATGACACTGGACTTCCAGCACAGCCTCTCCCTGCTGACGGCCTCGGTTTCTCCATCTGTGACATGGGGCCTACCCTTGGGGATACAGGGAGCTCTGTAAGGACAAGGAGCAAAAAGATCGGGGGGGGGGGGGGACCGGATCTGTGCGGCGGGAGCAGCAAATGGAGAGAACAGCAAAGAGAATGTGCGATGAGAGGGTGTCAGAGGAGGGACGCCGCCTTGCAGCCCCTGGGCTTGGCCTGTGTCTCAGAAGCTGTCTCCTGCCTCTCCCAGGAGGCCGGTTCCTCACCATTTGCCTCCCCGTCTCTGCTCCTCTCTGCAGCCTCTATTGATCTCTAGCACACCTCTGTCTCTCTCCTTTTTTTTTTTTAACCCTCAGTGCCTCTCCCCCCCCCTCCGCCCCCCCCACATCACCCCCTCCAGCTCCCACTCACTGATATTGATTGGCCTCTAGGCGGTTTCCCTTCCTCTCCTCTTGCCGCGGCTCCTCCCTCCTTCCCTCTGGGGCCACACGTTTTCTGCCTGCTCAGAGCTCTGTCAGTCTCTCCCAGAGCCATGGGGGGGCTGCCCGAGGGACAAGAATGGGGTGACAGGGCAGGTAGCCCCAGCCTCCTGTCTGTCCATGCGCAGGGAGCCGTGTACCACCCCGAAGCCTCTTGATGCCTCCAAGGGCTTCTCTCTTCATGTCTGAAGGGTTGGGGGCCTTGTTGGCATCTAGCAAGGGTTGAGGGTGGTGGCAGCGAAGGGGGAATCTGGGGTCCTGGCTGCGCACAGGGGCTGGGTGGGCACGCCCAGTCCCCGTGGTAACGTTGCTCCGGGATGGAATTGAGCATCAGTAAGCAGGAGTCCGCTCTCCGGCCCCTTCTCTCTCCAGCCTCTCCCCTGCTTACTTCATTGGCCCCTTCTTTTTACCCTTTCTCCCCCCCCCCCACATCCCTGCCCTTTCCCACACCATTTCTTCAGTTTCTTCCCAGGATCCCCTCTCCCCTACTCTCCCCCATTCCCTCCCTCCTTCCCTGGGCCTTGCACCCCTCCCTGCTGGGGGGTGGGTGGAGGAGGGTGGCATCCCGAGGCAGTGGAAGGGGGTCAGGGTCGGCCCACCCTGATCTCTGGAGCCATGACAGGGCTTCCCAGAGGCCCCTGGAAGTTTCGAGGTGCAGATCACAGTGTAGGGGAACATCCAGGAGAAGGAGTTTTCTCTGCTGGGCATACAAACCTCAGGAAGGCCTTGTCCTAAGTGGGACCCCGGGGGGAGGGGTGGGGGAGGGGGTGGGGGACAGGTGTCCTGGAGACCTCAGGGGAGGCGTGAGGGAGAGGCTGAGGCTCTCCGGGACCCTTCGGGCACCCGTCCTGGGCAGACGGGGGACCTGTGGGCCTGTCACCGGTGCCTGCCTTTGGGGTGCGGGGTGCCGTGTTCCCGGGGGCTCGGGTGGCTGCGTTCGGAGGGGTGTCGGCCCTGGGACGTCGGTGTGCAGGTACGCCCGTGTGAGCACGCGCGCACGGCCGGCGCCCGGGCTCGCCCGCCCCGCCGGCCGTGCGCGCCCACCGCGCACCGGCACGCCGGCACCTGTGCGGCCGCGTGGGCGTCTCCGGGCCCCGGGGCCCCCGGCCGGGCCGTGGGGCCGGCGCGCACGTGCGCTCCGGGGGGGCGGCGCGGGGCGGCGAGGGCGCGGGCGGGGGCGAGGGGGAGCGGGCCGGAGCGCGGCGCCGCCCGCCCGCCCGCCCGCCCGCCCCGCCCGCGCGCTCGCGCCAGCCTCGGTCCCGTTCAATTATTCAGCAGGGCCCCTTCTCCCGGCGCGGGGCGGCGGCGTGGGGGTGCGGGCGGCGGGCGCGCTC